>NW_007380013.1:0-3830 GCF_000475195.1 Diaphorina citri
GCCCCGGGCGGGAATCGAACCCGCGGCCTAGCGCTTACAAGGCAGACGCACTACCAATTAAGCTAACTAGGCTGGCTTGTTCTAATTTTATTTCCCTCTATCTCTGAGGCACAGAGGTCACAGACACACATGCTAGGATTGCTAGGTACTATGGAGCAAATAAAAATACCTCTTGAAGTGCTAGCCTCCCGCTAGTATGCGTCTAAAATCTGTGTAAACCATGGCACGGGTGGTGATAATTAATAGTCTAATTTTATTTCCCTCTATCTCTGAGGCACAGAGGTCACAGACACACATGCTAGGATTGCTAGGTACTATGGAGTAAATAAAAATACCTCTTGAAGTGCTAGCCTCCCGCTAGTATGCGTCTAAAATCTGTGTAAACCATGGCACGGGTGGTGATAATTAATAGTGGTGTGTTCAGTAGAGCCTCACTACACACAGCATTCCCCCTTGCGTCTCACTTCACCTCCGATCCTCAATGAATGTCACTTCCCCTCTCTCCTTGTATTCCATTCACAACTTCCCCTTTACTCACTTCCCCTTTTCTTATAAACAGAGCAGCACAAGAGGGGACGAATGTTCTTCCTCGCTGCGTCTCTCAACCTCCTCATTTTCCTAGTTTCCTAATACTCAATAGTTAAAGTCTGTTGTGACTGCCATTTCGTCGGGCTTTTTTCCCCTTTTACACACTGTTGCCATCCTTGTATTCCATTTACAACTTCCCCTTTACTCACTTCCCCTTTTCTTATAAACAGAGCAGCACAAGAGGGGACTAATGTTCTTCCTCGCTGCGTCTCTCAACCTCCTCGTTTTCCTAGTTTCCTAATACTCAATAGTTAAAGTCTGTTGTGACTGCCATTTCGTCGGGCTTTTTTCCCCTTTTACACACTGTTGCCACTCTATGTTGTTGTAAGCGCTAGGCCGCGGGTTCGATTCCCGCCCGGGGCGGATTTTATCCTGATGGGATAACGTTCGTTCTCGGAACGGCTGGCTTTCTCCTATCCTGTCTTCCTTCTCTCTTCGATTTCGGGACGATAAGACCATAGCAGTTACAGTTCCCATCGTAGGCTTTCTCCTATCCTGTCTTCCTTCTCTCTTCGATTTCGGGACGATAACTAGCAGTTACAGTTCCCTCTGCTTTCTTCCACCTGGCTTCCTTCTCTCTTCGATTTCGGGACGATAAGACCATAGCAGTTACAGTTCCCTCTGTCAAACCTCTTTAAAATGGTTCGATTCCCGCCCGGGGCGGATTTTATCCTGATGGGATAATGTTCGTTCTCGGAACGGCTGGCTTTCTCCTATCCCTCTCTTCCTTCTCTCTTCGATTTCGGGACGATAAGACCATAGCAGTTACAGTTCCCTCTGTTAAACCTCTTTAAAAAAATTCCTTCTCTCTTGATTTTGGGACGATAAGACCATAGCAGTTACAGTTCCCTCTGTCAAACCTCTTAACAAAAAAATACATGTGTTTTTTTTTTTTATCCTGATGGGATAATGTTCGTTCTCGGAACGGCTGGCTTTCTCCTATCCTGTCTTCCTTCTCTCTTCGATTTCTCTAGCAGTCACAGTTCCCTCTGTCAAACCTCTTTAAAAAAAAACTTGATATTTGCATTCGCTTAAAAAAGTACAGTTACGGAACGGCTGGCTTTCTCCTATCCTGTCTTCCTTCTCTCTTCGATTTCGGGACGATAAGACCATAGCAGTTACAGTTCCCCCTGGCTTTCTCCTATCCTGTCTTCCTTCTCTCTTCGATTTCGGGACGATAAGACCATAGCAGTTACAGTTCCCTCTGTGTTCCTATCCTGTCTTCCTTCTCTCTTCGATTTCGGGACGATAAGACCATAGCAGTTACAGTTCCCTCTGTCGGCAGGCTTTCTCCTATCCTGTCTTCCTTCTCTCT
This sequence comes from Diaphorina citri, assembly GCF_000475195.1. Classification (NCBI taxonomy): domain Eukaryota; kingdom Metazoa; phylum Arthropoda; class Insecta; order Hemiptera; family Psyllidae; genus Diaphorina; species Diaphorina citri. The sequence continues at coordinate 1,904 of NW_007380013.1, forward strand.
TCGATTTCGGGACGATAATCGCTTTCTCCTATCCTGTCTTCCTTCTCTCTTCGATTTCGGGACGATAAGACCATAGCAGTTACAGTTCCCTCTGTCAACTTTCTTCCACCTGGCTTCCTTCTCTCTTCGATTTCGGGACGATAAGACCATAGCAGTTACAGTTCCCTCTGTCAAACCCCTTATATCCTGTCTTCCTTCTCTCTTCGATTTCGGGACGATAAGACCATAGCACGGAACGGCTGGCTTTCTCCTATCCTGTCTTCCTTCTCTCTTCGATTTCGGGACGATAAGACCATAGCAGTTACAGTTCCCATCGTAGGCTTTCTCCTATCCTGTCTTCCTTCTCTCTTCGATTTCGGGACGATAACTAGCAGTTACAGTTCCCTCTGCTTTCTTCCACCTGGCTTCCTTCTCTCTTCGATTTCGGGACGATAAGACCATAGCAGTTACAGTTCCCTCTGTCAAACCTCTTTAAAAAAAGTAAAAATCTATACGTTGTGCTTTGTGTGAGTTTGTGCTAGATTTGAGAGGGGTTATCTATCGTTTTTACTATGAGTTCATAGTGTGTTGCTTCCTCGCCTGGTTATTGATAAGCTCACAGCTAGGACGGTTCAATGCACACGCACACTGCTTGTTCATTTTTATCTTCCTGTGGAATGCTCAAGTGATAAAATCGGACACAAATATCGAGACCAGCCGCGAGCCACCTAGTTCGCTTGGAGGGTAGCGCGCCGGCCTTGTAAGTGCTAGGTGGCGGGTTCGATTACCGCCCGGGTCAAACTTTAAGTTAAATCCTGACAGATAGTATGGTTTTTCTCAAAACGTCTTAAAAAAATCACAACTACCATTTCATTGGCCTTTAGAGCTAGTGTTTATTGCCGAAAAACTTGGGCACGAATCTGAATGCAACACTGCAATATTTTGTGGTATACGACTCGCAACAATCGCAACGTTGTGCGTCGTACAAAATATTTCACTTCTGGTGAATTTCACCAGTGACTTATTGGGAGATTTCACCAATGGAAGCAGTACGGAAAGTAAAGTAAGTATAATATGAATTACCAATGGGAGAATCTCAATGATCCAAAAAGGAATTTTTAATGATCCAAAAGGGAGGAGTTTTTAAAAACTCCAGTTTGGATTATTGAAAACTTCTTTTTGGATCATTAAAAAAATAAATTCTCACATCGAATTTTGAGCGCCGCAAACGAAATTTTTCAAAAAGTATTCTCTTAATTGTAGCTGAACGCTGTACCTATAAAAGCAGTTTCCATGACTCAATGATAACTACACTGGTCTTGCACGCAGCAGAGCAGGGTTCAATGCCCAGTGGATTCGTATACCTTTTTTCGCATGCAAACTGTTCTATTTTCATGACTTTTGTTGTTTAAGGGACCCACTCAGCCTCTCAAGAACAACCTAGTATTGACTAGCCATGGAGATAAATGCACCTGGCAAACTTTTCGACCCGGAATGAAATCAAGGAGGTTCGAAAGTAGTGTAGGGAAAACAAGTTTCAAACGTGTCAGCGTTAAGTATTGACTAGCCATGCGGAGATGAATGCACCTGGCAAACTTTTCGACCCGGAATGAAATCAAGGAGGTTCGAAAGTAGTGTAGGGAAAACAAGTTTCAAACGTGTCAGCGTGTCACAGATGACACAAACATGAGATTAGAAATCCCTGACGCTAGGAAAATTTTCAACTTGAGGGAATTTTTATTGGAATTTTAAAATTCGAAGATTTTTGCCCAAGTACTAAACCTTTTTTTTTACATTTAGGTAAGTTTGTACTAATCCCAAAAAGCTTCGCGGGTCACGAAAATGGTCTGGCGGGCCACATGTGGCCCGCGAGCCGCTAGGTGGAAACCCCTGGGATAGGTACCTACATACCTCTCTGTTATTTGATAAGATAAGGTATAATCGCGGG
>NW_007380013.1:4832-33416 GCF_000475195.1 Diaphorina citri
TTCTCTAATTTGTTTTGGGGGGAGCTAAAAATTTTTTTTTTTTTTTTTTTTTTTTTTTAACAGAGGTCTGCTGTAACTGCTAAGAAGAGGGTCTGCTGTAACTGCTAAGAAGATCGAAGACAGAAGGAACACAGGATAGGAGAAAGCCAGCCGTTCCGAGAACGAAACCCATCAGGAGAAAACCCTCCCCGGGCGGGAATCGAACCCACGGCCTAGCGCTTACAAGGCAGACGCGCTACCAACCAAGCCAACCAGGCTGGTTGGTGGCTTCAATCAAATATGAAGAAGCGAATGGAATGGAATTGGAATGTCCTCATAACATTTTACACACATACTTTCGGACGAGCTTGTATTAGGAGATTATACTCAGGTCACCTGAGTACAGGAAACTTTCCTCCTCTACTCCCAGTACAGCTGATCGTTTGAAAAGTCTTGCAACGTCACCATGCGACGCGAGGGTGGAGCGTCGCGATAACTTTCGTTCGCCCTATGGAAGTCTAAGATATCAGAAGACTGGCTTTTGCTCATAGTGTCCTGCTTCGAAATATCTTAATGGTGCTCTATGGTTCCCGAATTTTCACGGATTTGTTGTTTGTTGTTTGTTTCCGTTCTATTTTCCTTGCTTGCTGCTTGCTTCCTTGTGCGGCCGCAGATTTGAAATCACAACGCAACGGCCCAAACTGATCCAAGTCACCAAATCACCACAACCACAATATCTCCTCCTTCTCCTTTTTACCGGTAAGCCTACCTTACCTTCTTCGTGCTTCTTCTGGACTTTATGACAAAACTAATGAAAATGTTCGCTCTGGAACATCGAACAATTTTGCTGCATTTTTTTATTTGTCGGAATTTTCATAAAATTGTGGATTTGAATCCATTTTCTTCCACAACTTTACCAAAAAAGTTCCATCTTTCCCGGAGACTCTGGTCTTTTGTCACGTGATACCCTCGATTTTGGGGAAGAAAAACTCCACCAAGCTCCAACTCCAAGTACTACCAAATGGGAAGAACACTCGGGAACAGGTACGGAAAAATAAAAATTCCCACCTGAAAGACGACGGAAAAACGAGAAAAAACTGATTTTTAGTGAGAGCTCTACAAAGTAAAAATTACAAACATATATATGCGTCCCCCATCCCTCTCAGTCATCTCTTTCGCGTCTCTCAGACACCAAACGAAATTGGCAACAGTGTGTAAAAGGGGAAAAGACAAAACTAATGAAAATGATCGCTCTGGAACATCGAACAATTTTGCTGCATTTTTTATTTGTCGGAATTTTCATAAAATTGTGGATTTGATTGAATCCATTTTCTTCCACAACTTTACCAAAAAAGTTCCATCTTTCCCGGAGACTCTGGTCTTTCGTCACGTGATACCCTCGATTTTGGGGAAGAAAAACTCCACCAAGCTCCAAGTACTTCCAAATGGGAAGAACACTCGGGAACAGGTACGGACGGAAAAGTAAAAATTCCCACCTGAAAGACGGAAAAACGAGAAAAAACTAGGAGTGATTTTTAGAGCTCTACAAAGTAAAAATTACAAACATAATAATATGCGTCCCCCATCCCTCTCAGTCATCTCTTTCGCGTCTCTCAGACACCAAACGAAATTGGCAACAGTGTGTAAAAGGGGAAAAAAATAAAAATTCCCACCTGAAAGACGACGGAAAAACGAGAAAAAACTGATTTTTAGAGAGAGCTTTACAAAGTAAAAATTACAAACATATATGCGTCCCCCATCCCTCTCAGTCATCTCTTTCGCGTCTCTCAGACACCAAACGAAATTGGCAACAGTGTGTAAAAGGGGAAAAAAGCCCGACGAAATGGCAGTCACAACAGACTTTAACTATTGAGTATTAGGAAACTAGGAAAATGAGGAGGTTGAGAGACGCAGCGAGGAAGAACATTCGTCCCCTCTTGTGCTGCTCTGTTTATAAGAAAAGGGGAAGTGAGTAAAGGGGAAGTTGAGAATGGAATACAAGGAGAGAGGGGAAGTGACATTCATTGAGGATCGGTGGTGAAGTGAGACGCGAGGGGGAATGCTGTAGTGAGGCTCTACTGAAACACCACTATTACACCACCCGTGCCATGGTTTACACAGATTTTAGACGCATACTAGCGGGAGGCTAGCACTTCAGGAGGTATTTTTATTTGCTCCATAGTACCTAGCAACCCTAGCATGTGTGTCTGTGTCTGTGACCTCTGTGCCTCAGAGATAGAGGGAAATAAAATTAGAACAAAAGGAATCAGAGAAGAGATATCGGCGCAGCGGGACAAAATGACGGGAAATTTTCAATAACCAGCCAGCCTAGTTAGCTTGGTTGGTAACGCGTTTACCTTGTAAGTGCTAGGCCACGGGTTCGATTCCCGCCCGGGCCGGATTGTATCCTGATGGGATAACGTTCGTTCTCGGAACGACTGGCTTTCTCCTATCCTGTCTTCCTTCTCTCTTCGATTTCGGGACGATAAGACCATGTAGTCCATTTGCACACTGTCCTTTTGGAAAGACCCGTCTTGGCGCATCCTAGATGGGCGAGACACTTTTTTTTTACACCACCTGTAACCAGTGTAACCTGTAACTCCACACATTATGTTTAACCTGCAACAGCTGGAATACATTCCAGTACAGCAATGTGACCGCAACTGGCAAACCAGGGATAAGAGTACGGCCAATAGGACCGAACATGGCAGTTCCCGTGAGTTTTCAATCTCGGGGGTGGCTGTCCTCCAAAAATTGCTACAGAGCTGACTTACTGCACTACAAATTAATCGAACTCTTTAATGAGAAACTCTTAGCAAATTAATAATTTTATGTATCAATCTCTTTTAGGTTACAATCCGAAGATTGGTTGTCAAGTAGAAACAGTTCTTGTCCATTCATTCCGATCTGATCTTGGGCTATATCGCTTCAACTCCATGTAGTTCTGGCATCCCATATCGGCCTCCACATCTCTTATGTCCTCTAAAACTAGTAAATGACTGGAACTCATTAGTTGAGAGCGGACTTCATAGCTTGCACAATACTCGGCACATCATAGTAGTAATGTCTGTACACCTGTGGCAATCGGGATTAGGCAATAGTAGACCTGACTGTGCGGAAGTGTAGACTGTAGATCACTTTCAAAATCTGATTGTTCATTTGTAAGTGAAAATCATCTGATTGTTCATTTGAAAGTGAAAATAGTTTGATTGTTCATTTGTAAGTGAAAATAGTCTTTTTTGTCAGTGATGATTATAAATACTTAATTAAAGTAATTAGCTAATTAACATCGAATTTTCTGTGCCTTTTTTTACATTTCCCAATAGATTAGGGGGCAACCGTTAGGGGCAGTCATGGCGTTAGACCTTCATGCGGCCGGCGTGCGGCGTAATCCTCGTTACAGTTTGACCCCCAGGGAGGACACACTGCAGCCAGGACATTGCGGTACAACATAATGGAGGCGCTAAAAACACTCAACTTCAAGTCTTAAAGCTCGCTTTTTAAAAAACGAAATGAAAAATCGACCGATTTCGGCAAAATATTGTTTTAAAAATAAGTCCAAACAAAAAATCAGAACTCTTGAAAAAATGACAAAGAAATTGAAGAAATTGCAGCAATATTTAAGTATACTGCACCTTTAAAAGTAGTCCAAGAAACTGGCTGATGTTAACAGTACTGTTAGAGGTTGCACAATGAATTAATAAAGTTAGAAATTCGTATATACCTACCTACTTACTTACGTTAAAGTTCAGGCAAGTATGTGGCCAAATATGTTAGATAGGGGGATGAGATAATGAAATAATGCGGGTGATTATATATAGTGATAAACTGATAAAACACATCAGAGTTGCATGCCATGATAGTAAATTTGCATTTCAAGATAAGGTGATAAGGACAATATGGATAAGAGATCAAGTTCCCATATTCACAGGTAACGCACCTATACATCATTCAGATATTATACCTATACCTACTTACTTACGTTAAAGTTCAGGCAAGTAAGTGTGGCCAAATATGTTAGATAGAGGGATGAGATAATGAAATAATGCGGGTGATTATATAGGTATAGTGATAAACTGATAAAACACATCAGAGTTGCATGCCATGATAGTAAATCTGCATTTCAAGATAAGGTGATAAGGACAATATGGATAAGAGATCAAGTTCCCATATTCACAGGTAACGCACCTATACATCATTCAGATACTTATATACTTACTATAATACCATCAGGTGACTGATGTCTTATCCATCAAGGTCAAGGCCACTATATTGCTTACTGATGGTTGAAAAACTATATTAGGTATTTATATATTAGGTACTTATAGAGATAGGTAGGTTCAGGTGTGAAAGTATCGGTTCTACATAAAGCATAAAGATAATATGGTTTACGTAGGTATAGGTCAGGGGTTTCCAACTTCCATGTGTATGCGGGCCACATGCTACATTGGAAGGTACTTCGCGGGCCACATATGTACCTACATAGGGGAGCACCCCCCTCCCCCTCAACTTTTCAGAAATGCAGTCCATCAATCGAATTTTGAGCGCCGCAGGCGAAATTTTTCAAAAAGTATTCTCTTAATTGTAGCTGAACACTAAAGGGGGTCAGTTTCCATGACTCAATGATAACTACACTGGTCTTGCACGCAGCAGAGCAGGGTTCAACGCCCAGTGGATTCGTATACCTTTTTTCACATGCAAACTGTTCTATTTTCATGACTTTTGTTGTTTAAGGGACCCACTCAGCCTCTCAAGAACAACCTAGTATTGACTAGCCATGGAGATAAATGCACCTGGCAAACTTTTCGACCCGGAATGAAATCAAGGAGGTTCGAAAGTAGTGTAGGGAAAACAAGTTTCAAACGTGTCAGCGTGTCACAGATGACACAAACATGAGATTAGAAATCCCTGACGCTAGGAAAATTTTCAACTTGAGGGAATTTTTATTGGAATTTTAAAATTCGAAGATTTTTGCCCAAGTACTAAACCTTTTTTTTTACATTTAGGTAAGTTTGTACTAATCCCAAAAAGCTTCGCGGGTCACGAAAATGGTCTGGCGGGCCACATGTGGCCCGCGAGCCGCCAGTTGGAAAATCTGATCTTGGGCTATATCGCTTCAACTCCATGTAGTTCTGGCATCCCATATCGGCCTCCACATCTCTTATCCTCTGTAACTAGTATAAATGACTGGAACTCATTAGTTGAGAGCGGACTTCATAGCTTGCACAATACTCGGCACATCATAGTAGTAATGTCTGTACACCTGTGGTGACTTCGCGTTGAACACTTGGGATTTCGGCTCCCCTTGGGGTCCAAAATACAGGATCCGCGGTACATAGTCTCCGTCCGGGGCATACTTAGGGTCCTGCGGTTCTTCATCGTCGGAAATATTCACCATTTCGAATTTCGGCGCCAATTCGGCGATTTCCGGACTGGCGGCGAACTTGGGGCTCAGCTCGTGACAGGCGGCACAGTAGGATTTGTGTATGAGGACCATGAGCGGTTTGCCGGACGTCTTGGCGGCCTGCAGGCCGGCGTCGAGAGATTTCCAGTTGATGTGGCCGCCAAAACCGCGGGACAAGTCGCCTTGGCAGGATACCACACACAGTACACACACTGCAGCCAGGACATTGCGGTAAAACATAATGGAGGCGCTAAAAACACTCAACTTCAAGTCTTAAAGCTCGCTTTTTAAAAAACGAAATGAAAAATCGACCGATTTCGGCAAAATATTGTTTTAAAAATAAGTCCAAACAAAAAATCAGAACTCTTGAAAAAATGACAAAGAAATTGCAGCAATATTTAAGTATACTGCACCTATAAAAGTAGTCCAAGAAACTGGCTGATGTTAACAGTACTGTTAGAGGTTTTACAATGAATTAATAAAGTTAGAAATTCGTATATACCTATACCTACTTACTTACGTTAAAGTTCAGGCAAGTAAGTGGCCAAATATGTTAGATAGGGGGATGAGATAATGATTAGGTAATGATAAACTGATAAAACACATCAAAGTTGCATGCCATGATAGTAAATCTGCAGTTCAAGATAAGGTGATAAGGAGAATATGGATAAGAGATTAAGTATTAAGTTCCCATGTTCACTGGTAACGTGGTAACGCACCTATACATCATTCAGATACCTACTTACTTACTATAATATAATAATACCATCAGGTGACTGATGTCTTATCCATCGAGGTCAAGGCCACTATATTGCTTACTGATGGTTGAAAAACTATATTAGGTATTTATACTTATAGGTACTTATAGAGATAGGTAGCTTTAGGTGTGAAAGTATCGGTTCTACATAAAGATAATATGGTTTACGTAGGTATAGGTCAGAGGTTTCCAACTTCCATGTGTAATGCGGGCCACATGCTACATTGGAAGGTACTTCGCGGGCCACATATGTACCTACATAGGGGAGCACCCCCCTCCCCCTCAACTTTTCAGAAATGCAGTCCATCAATCGAATTTTGAGCGCCGCAGGCGAAATTTTTCAAAAAGTATTCTCTTAATTGTAGCTGAACACTAAAGGGGGTCAGTTTCCATGACTCAATGATAACTACACTGGTCTTGCACGCAGCAGAGCAGGGTTCAACGCCCAGTGGATTCGTATACCTTTTTTCACATGCAAACTGTTCTATTTTCATGACTTTTGTTGTTTAAGGGACCCACTCAGCCTCTCAAGAACAACCTAGTATTGACTAGCCATGGACCGATATCGTCAACTCAAAATATTTCACCGACCCCCTCGAACTTTTGGGCGAAAAAAGTTTCGGATCCCCGGACGACATTCCTGACGATGAGATCGGAACCCCGATGCAGGAGTTTTACCGCGACAAAACCATTTTCCTCACGGGCGGAACGGGATTTATGGGTAAGACCGTGGTGGAGAAGCTCCTCCGGTCTTGTCCTCATTTGAAACACATTTACCTCTTGGTGAGGCCGAAAAAGGGGAAGGACATTCAAGAACGGCTCGACGCCATTTTTGAGGACAGGGTAAGATCAGAACATAATCACGGTAAGATTAGAACATAATAATAGGTAAGGTTGTCCAGGTGACCTTTGGTTATTGATCAAGAAAGCTACATACCTTATACGTAGGTATTTTAACTGTGCTAATGGAAAAAGGCATTCTTTGATTTGCACACCATCACTGTGCAGGAAATATAAGACTTTAATACTAATTTGATTACTTGGTTTCCAACTCCGACCAACCTTTGGTACCGAAATGTACCAAGCCAATTACTACCCTATATGTACTGAGATTGGTGCATTTATTTACTTATTTATTTTTATTTTTACACAATTTAGCAATATGGGCCATTTGCGGCAGATAAATAAGTTGGCCTACAATTCTTTGAGGAAGTTATTTCTCTTTAAGAAACGCATCAGGACAGCAAAATGGAATCAGGGTCGTTTTTGAAGATCGGTAGGTACATTTGAGTTGAGAAAGTTCAATAGTTTCCATTTCTAATGTCCGCAGTTATTCTGGCGTCTGCGTGCCGAGGTTCCCGACTTCCGGTCCAAGGTGTCCGCCGTGGCCGGTGACTGCTCTCTCCCCGGACTGGGTCTGAGTGAAACAGACCGTGCTACTTTAGTGAAACAGGTCAACATAGTGTTTCATGGAGCGGCCACTGTGCGGTTTGATGAGCACATCAAGATGGCGGTCAAGATTAACGTGTGTGGTGTGCAGGCCATGTTGCAACTGGCGCGGGAAATGAAAGACTTGAAGGTGAGGCAGGTTTTCCGTTTCGAATTAAAACAATTTTCTTTTTTTTATTTGTATTTATTAAAGTGTTCTAACATATCAATTTTCTTGTTTATTTGATTATTATTATTTTCTTAGCCGATCGCACCATATTAAATTTGTGGCCAATTTTACGTCATCAACACCTCACTTACGCTGTCCATTAATATTTCCTATAGTTGAGGCTAGACAAAAAGCGCCATTAAGGTGCAATTAATGTGTTTTTGGAACGTGCTACATGTTGCACCTCCATGTGGTTTTGGAGCCTGCTACATACATGTTACCTTGAAGCATGGTTGATTGCAGTATGCTTCATACGTCGGAGTAATAGCGCCTTATTAATGGGTGTGACTGGTGTGAGATTCGTAGAAACTTAACCCATCCTTTAGGACTGTTTGCCCCTACACCTAAGTTCAGAGTGGGCTTTTTGTGTCTGGTAAGACAATGTGGGCTCCTGCCGACTTACGCACGTCATGTTGTTCGGCAGGCCTTCGTTCACGTCTCCACCGCGTTCACACATTGTCCCCGCGAGCGAATAGACGAAGAGTTCTACCCGGTGCCACTCAAGTATGAGAACCTCATTCAACTGATCTCCGAAACTGGCGACGAGGAGCTGAGCGAAATGACACCCAAGTGAGTGGAATAGGAAATGACACAGAGTGGCAAAAGATATACAGTGTGTTTCAGAAAAAAACGAGCCACTCGAAATATTTAGAGAATGGTTGTGAATTTCGAAAAACGCTGAAATATGATTGTGTCTCATTATATTCAGGAGGAAACATTTTCTACTGGGTTTCATTTTATTAACATCATCAGGGGTGGCCCCAGGGGGAGTCAACTTTAAAGGAAGAAAAAGAAAAGAAGAAGGAGGAGAGAAAAAGAAGAATACCTTTTTAGAATATTCATTAACCATTTTCTATCTCTATACTTTTACAGACTCTTGCACGAATGGCCCAACACGTACACTTTCACAAAGGCTTTGGCCGAGCCTATCTTTTAGTAAATTTTGTGTTCTTTTCAATGGTGCAATTAGTTTTTTATTATCTTCATTGGTTCAAGAGATAAAGGCGTTTTAGAGGGACAAGGTATGAAAAATGTTGAAAAACAGAAAATCCTTCATAACTCCGCCCCTGTTTTATTATCTTTATTGGTTCAAGAGATAAAGGCGTTTTAGAGGGACGAGGTATGAAAAATGTTGAAAAACAGAAAATCCTTCATAACTCCGCCCCTGTTGAAAATCGGATCTGTCCAGATAGCTTTTTCTGGTAGCCCCTTAGGTCCTGCATCAACCCTCAAGCGTTGTACAGTCGTTCGCGGGACACCCTGTATACCTAGTTTTAAGTTTTAAGATTATATTATAACTAGCTGAATTCCGTCGCTTCGCTCCGGAATCCCGCTAGTATATACCTAGTTTTAAGTTTTAAGATTATATTATAATTAAAACTATTGTTTTTTTACAATCTGACTTTTCGGGAGATACTGAGAAAATCTCGTTATTCCTGAACCATAAAACTCATATGCATTAATTAAATTCATCTCAGCATGTTCAATACCATCAGGTTAACAGTGACGTATTATAGTATACCTACCTGAGGCCAACCAACTTCAGTGGTGCAATGGTTAGCACGGTGGACTTTGAATCTGGAGGTTGGTGGTTCGAGTCCAAGTCATGTTATAAAATTTAGCGTAGTACCTATAGCGGGAAACGACATTTGTGACAAGAATTTATGCTTAACACAATTAAAAATTCCTATATATACCTTTGAACCATAAAACTCATATGCATCAATTAAATTAATCTCAGCATGTTCAATACCATCAGTTTAACAGTGACGTATTATAGTATACCTACCTGAGGCCAACCAACTTCATCAGTGGTGCAGTGGTTAGCACGGTGGACTTTGAATCTGGAGGTTGGTGGTTCGAGTCCAAGTCATGTCATAAAATTTAGCGTAGTACCTATAGCGGGAAACGACATTTGTGACAAGAATTTATGCTTAACACAATTAAAAATTCCTATATATACCTAACGCTAGCCACTCACAATCCGACTGTGTCGGACGGGCCGTCGGAACGTACGGGGCGGAAAAAGTTTTCGACTTCAGTCTTCAGACCGTCTGAGAGACCTAGAAATCGGAAGCTGTTTCCTCCATGCACACGCGTTCCGGGCGTCTGTCAGACAGCAGGAATATTTTCGTATATTTTCACTCTGATTGAACGGATTCAAAGGTCCAAACATTTTGTTTTCCATATATTCCAAATCCAATAGTTAGAATGAAACTTCATAAAGTTACCGCGTTTTCAATCAATGAGATATAAGATACTTAGTTATTTAATTATGTATTTATATGAATCCTGTTGTGTTCCACAGTCGTGTCCACATATCGGGAACCGGTGCGAGGCTGGATCGACAACGTGTACGGCCCAATCGGTATGCTGGTGGGTATCGCCACCGGTGTCTTGCACACACATCTCATCAACCTCAACACGGTGACGGACATGGTACCGGTTGATTTGGTGGTCAACTCCATGATATCCATCGCTTGGAGTATCGGCGAATCTGGAAAAGTTGAGAAGGCCATCAACAAGATTGAGAATAACACGTTAGTATAATAAAGTGGAAACACACTACCACCAGGTCACGTCACGTGATGGCGGTGTGTCTGTGTTTCTACCTTTAGTGGAACCTCCAAATAGCGGGCACTCTCGATCCTTGAGTTTTTGGAAACTGATCAAAATGTCCCCATTTCCCAAAAAGTGATGTCCGCTATTCGGAGATGTCCGTTAAGTCCGAAATTCTAAGTTCAGAGTCAAGAGTGATTTGCGTAATAAAAAGTTCAATCCAACGAGAACCCCTGTATTCAGTAGAACTTCGAATAAAACCTGCCTTGCCAGGCAACTAGCTTGGTTGGTAGCGCATCTACCTGGTAAGCGCTAGCCCGAGGGCTCGACTCCCGCCCGGGGTGGATTTCATCCTGAAGGGATAAGTTTCTCGACTCGGCTGTCTTCCTTATCTCCGCTTTCGAGACGATAAGACCTTAGCACTTACAGTTCCCTCTATCAAACCTCTTAATAATAATAAATCCCAGCGAAGGCACGGTACTGTGAAAATCCTACAAGAGAGGAAAAATAAACACACGATAATTTTTAGAGAGTGATTTGCGTAGTAAAAAGTTCAATCTAATGAGAACCCCTGTATTCAGAAGAACTTCGAATAAAACCTGCCTTGGCAGGCAACTAGCCTGGTTGGTAGCGCGTCTACCTTGTAAGCGCTAGGCCGAGGGATCGACTCCCGCCCGGGGCGGATTTCATCCTGAAGGGATAAGTTTCTCGACTCGGCTTTCTTTCTCCTATCCTGTCTTCCTTCTCTCCGCTTTCGAGACGATAAGACCTTAGCAGTTACAGTTCCCTCTATCAAGCCTCTTAATAATAATAATAAAAAATCCCAGCGAAGGCACGGTACTGTGAAAATCCTACAAGAGAGGAAAAATAAACACACGATAATTTTTAGAAATAGACAAAAGCGAGAAAAAAAATTGGCAGCAAAATTTTATATTATCAGTATTGTATTTTTTGGAGCACCTTGAATTTTTTTAAAAATAAATATATACCGGATTGTAACCTAAAAGAGATTGATACATAAAATTATTAATTTGCTAAGAGTTTCTCATTAAAGAGTTCGATTATTTTTTAGTGCAGTAAGTCAGCTCTTTTTTATTATTTTTTAACTGGTTTGACAGAGGGAACTGTAACTGTTAAGGTCTTATCGTCCCGAAATCGAAGAGAGAAGGAAGACAGCTATAGCTGTTAAGGTCTTATCGTCCCGAAATCGAAGAGAGAAGGAAGACAGGATAGGAGAAAGCCATCAGCCGTTCCGAGAACGAACGTTATCCCATAATGATAAAATCCACCCCGGGGGGAATCGAACCCGCGGCCTAGCGCTTACAAGGCAGAAGCTCTACCAACCAAGCTAACTAGGCTGGCTGGTTATTGAAAAATAAATATATAATACCAGAGACGTAGAGAGAAAATGAAAATTCATGAACCTATACATTAAAGGTTGTTTTACGTAAGCCTATTTCGACCTATTAATTGGTCATTTTACGTAAGCCTAATAGGACTCATTTAAGGTTCTTTTATGAAAGTAAAGACCTATGGATTATTTTAGGTCATTTCAACTTCACACAAGTCCTACTGTAACATACATGGGAGATAGATACCTCTGTAGGCAAAAGTTGTACGTTTTTTCGAAGGCCTTATTTGTGCACATTCAAAAGTGCCCTCACACGAGGACAAATGGTCGAGAAATGACCTCAATTTTTACTTTCTACTACATGGGAGATAGATACCTCTGTAGGCAAAAGTTGTACCTTTTTTCGAAGGCCTTATTTGTGCACATTCAAAAGTGCCCTCACACGAGAACAAATGGTCGAGAAATGACCTCAATTTTTACTTTCTACTACCAAAGTAATGGAGAAAGTATGGCATTTTCCAGTAATCTCCCTCACTTCTTTGGAGAACCACTGATTAAATTTGAATATAAAAGTAGAAAAAATTTGCTCATCCCTAAAGTTACTTTCTACTACCAAAGTAATGGAGAAAGTATTGCATTTTCCAGTAATCTCCCTCACTTCTTTGGAGAACCACTGTTTAAATTTGAATATAAAAGTAGAAAAAAATTGCTCATCCCTAAAGGGAATCCAGCTAGAAACAATCGTAATTATGACTTGACAGAGGATGTAGTAAGATGGGAATTTCACCAGTTTATGTAACTGTCACATAGTTGGATCAAGAAATAGAACGGAAACAAACAACAAAAAAAACAAATCCGTGAAAATTCGGGAACCATAGAGCACCATTAAGATATTTCGAAGCAGGACACTATGAGCAAAAGCCAATCTTCTGATATCTTAGACTTCCATAGGGCGAACGAAAGTTATCGCGACGCTCCACCCTCGCGTCGCATGGTGACGTTGCAAGACTTTTGATTATGACTTCATGACAGAGGATGTAGTAAGATGGGAATTTCACCAGTTTGTGTAACTGTCACATAGTTGGATAAGCTCTAATATAAAATTTCATAGGGATAATAAAAAATAGGTAATGTGCCCAGACTCACAAGCCAAGTTAAAAGTAGATTAAGTTAAACTCATAAGATTAAGTAATCTTGGTTAAGATTCACTTGAAAAAAAAAAACAGCAGAAAATCAGTTTAACAGTACATATTAAGTTTAAACTCAAACTGTGGTCTTGGCAGAAAGTAGGTATAAGTAAATGTAGGTAGGGTACCTATAATATTAATAAGTAATATTTACCGTATAAAAATTCCACAAGAAATACATTGGTTAACGTTTCCAGAGGTGTGATTGTCTTGTTTAAAAATCGGAACCAGTTTTTGTGACCGGGGCCGATAATAATCAGAGTTTTTTTTTTTTTTTTATGAGGTTTGACAGAGGGAACTGCTAGGGTATTATCGTCCCGAAATCAAAGAGAGAAGGAAGACAGGATAGGAGGAAAGCCAGCCGTTCCGAGAACGAGCATTATCCCATCAGGATAAAATCCGCCCCGGGCGGGAATCGAACCCGCAATCTTGAGATTGGTTTGTAGTTCTTCACGCTCTTCTATCAGAAGTCTTCCTCTTCATTTCAGTGTATGATTGACATCCGACTTTAACCTCTGTGGCCCCAGCCATTGGTCAAGTAAATCCACAACTTTCTAAGAAACTTTTTAATACTCTACGAAGAGAAGAAGAGAGGAGCAATAGTCCAGTAAAAACATAACGGGTCATAACGATCAATTTGGATAAATTAGACTAATTATGACCATCCCATGTTAGTGGACTAAAGAGTAGAGATGCGAAAAGAGTGAGTCTTGAGATTGGTTTGTAGTTCTCCATGCTCTTCTATCAGAAGTCTTTCTCTTCATTTCAGTGTATGATTGACATCCGACTTTAAACTCTGTGGCCCCAGCCATTGGTCAAGTAAATCCACAACTTTCTAGGAAACTTTTGAATACTCAACAAAGAGAATAGTCCAGTAAAAACATAAAGGGTCATAACGATCAATTTGGATAAATTAGACTAATTATGACCATCCCATGTTAGTGGACTAAAGAGTAGAGATGCGAAAAGAGTGAGAATCTTGAGATTGGTTTGTAGTTCTCCACGCTCTTCTATCAGAAGTCTTCCTCTTCATTTCAGTGTATGATTGACATCCGACTTTAACCTCTGTGGCCCTAGCCATTGGTCAAGTAAATCCACAACTTTCTAAGAAACTTTTTAATACTCTACGAAGAGAAAAAGAGAGGAGCAATAGTCCAGTAAAAACATAACGGGTCATAACGATTAATTTGGATAAATTAGACTAATTATGACCATCCCATGTTAGTGGACTAAAGAGTAGAGATGCGAAAAGAGTGAGTGAGTTAAGAAAAGGTAGACTAATTATGACCATCCCATGTTAGTGGACTAAAGAGTAGAGATGCGAAAAGAGTGAGTGAGTTAAGAAAAGAATTACTCTTTTCATTGGACTACTCGGTCACCGAGTCAGATAACTACTTGTAACTATTGGGAGTTGAAGAGTGAGTTACAAGTTTTAGGATCAAATCGCATGCCTTCAGGCACACTCCATTTGTCACGGGTCTAAGATTACCTTGGCCTTGGGATCAATTTAATTTGACTGAACGGTTTTATCGGCCAATACTTCTTCTACCGTTTCAATCAAACCAAATTTTTGTGCCTGGAAAAATGTGTCTTTGATGAACCGGACACGAAAAAAGAAGACTTGACTGAACGGTTTTATCGACCAATACTTCTTCTACCGTTTCAATCAAACCAAATTTTTGTGCCTGGAAAAATGTGTCTTTGATGAACCGGACACGAAAAAAGAAGACTGACTCATTGGAAGGATCTGAATCATTGACCGAGTAATCCACGGAAGAGTTGTTCTTATAACTCACTCAGCACATCTCAAGAGAGGAAGAAAAAGATGAAGAAGGGTTGAGGAAATTATAACTACATAATAATAATTCCATGTTCCACTGCTAGGGGCGCTAGTGTTTAACTAAATCACAAAGGTAAGCATATATTGATACTTATTGGTCTTCAGAAAAATAGCCAATTTTGAGTCCTCGCGCTTTAGAACTAGCAGTGCGATGAACACTAACGTCACAGTGATGTCCTATAGACTTATAGAAAAGACCTCACAAAATGCTCCAAGCTACAAGTTAAATCACAAGGGCAAACCATAATAATATTTATTTTTGGTCTTCAGAAAAATAACCAATTTTTAGGTGACACTCTTTAGAACTAGCAGTGAACACCAACATCACAGTGATGACATATAGAAAAGACCTGACAAAATGCTCCAAGCTACAAGTTAATAAGTTAATTACCTGCAAACCATTCATCAGCAGTGAGGGCAGCGGTGTCGCCTACAGTATCAGGATACAGATCATCTTGAAACAGTTCATTACCTGCAAACCATTCATCAGCAGTGAGGGCAGCGGTGTCGCCTACAGTATCAGGATACAGATCATCTTGAAACAGTTCACTCTTCCTAGGCACGGTCATACTGACTACCTATAACACACCAAATCCAATGCGTTTTATTCAACAAACGAAGTCAATTATTATAGGCAAGCTAAGAGTGCTAAAGAAGATAAAGTCTAGAAAAAAACATCCCCTACAAAAAAACAATCAAAAATCAAGGGAAATTTGGGTTCTAAAAATCTAAAACGTTACACCATTGGGTTACTTTGATGAAAGGAGAATAGTTTTTTGTTTTAAGGAGTTGGGTAAGTAGATTCTTCTTCCTTTTCTTGGCCTTTCTCCGTGTTCAGGCGGGGTCGGCGCTTTTCATCAGCCTCTCAGTCAGAGTTTTTTTCCCCCTTCAAAATATACACCTCTCTCTCTCTCTCTCTCTCTCTCTCTCTCTCTCTCTCTCTTGATTCATTGAATTGTTTTCTTTTTTTAGGCCCATCTTGGCTCTTATGAGAGAGGCCCATCTCCAAGAAGTTAGGTAATAGCTTAGGAGATGACAAAAATTGTAATTTATTATGTGTGAAATAAATGAGAAATATTAATCAATCAATCAATCAATCAATCTCTCTCTCTCTCTCTTACCTGACACAGGCCCGAATTGTTGAGTCGGAAGAAGCGTCCTATCTCGCACGAGTTGACATCACATCCTCGCTTAGGCATCATTCCGATACCGCGCTGCGGGTCCGGGGTTTGAAACGTGTTGATGTAGTGGACGAACGGGGGCTCGGCCGTGATTTCGAAGTAGCGAATGACAGAGTCACCCTACATGGGAGGAAAATCAAGTGGTGTAAACACTTTAACTGCCGAGCCATTTCACCAATACCATAAGCCAGTCAGTGCCAACGGCGATTTTAATGGGTGAACAAAAATGTTACACACGGCATAGACAAACATTTTAGTTGGTCTATGCCGTGTGTAACATGCATGGGAGGAAAATCAAGTGGTGTTAACACTTTAACTGCCGAGCCATTTCACCAATACCATAAGCCAGTGCCAACGGCGATTTTAATGGGTGAACAAAAATGTTACACACGGCATAGACAAACATTTTAGTTGGTCTATGCCGTGTGTAACATTAACAAATATTTTCATTTTGATAAGTCCTACGCCAAAACCAAGTATACCATATGAAACTGCAGTGCCGAGAGAATCTAATCAGCATATAAAAAAGCATAAGATGTGTAACATTATTGTTCACGCCAGCTCTTGAAAAGAACTCTGCTGTGTAACATTAATGATCACACAAGAAATGTCAATGTGAACAAAAATGTTACACATGGCAGTTAAAGTGTTAATGTCGGTCCGATTAGTCGTTCGGAAAAAAATCGTGTCGTGCGTAGTGGGAACACTCTTATTTAAATGGCATTGCCTACAAAGACATTCGGGAAAAAAAGCAACCTCCGTGGCCGAGTGGGTATCACACTAGGCTTGCACTGCGGAGGTCCCGGGTTCGATTCCCGGCATGGTCGAAGTTTTTTCGGCTCTGTGCTTGGAGTTCGGGGATCACTCAGCCTCGTGAGGACAAGTGAGTAGCTACTTTAATTGAATTAGGGGACACTCACCTTGCCACACAAGTAGACTAGATTGGTATCCGGATCATACAGGGGGAACATAACGCCATTGCTGGTGTCCAGTTCCACCATAACGATAGGTTCGTCCAGATGGTCAGGCGCACGGAGTGAGTACTGTCGCTCGGACATCTTGCTGAAGCCCGTGGTGAAGATGAGTCCAGACTTGAGATAGATGGCGCGGGTCGCTTTGGATCCCTCGTGACACACGGCTTCCTGTAGGAAGAGAATAGAAGATATTCCTTTAGAGTAAAAATTTCCAATGAAAGGTTCAATTTTTTGATAAGACCTCCGTTGTTAAAGTTCCCTCTATTAAATCTCAAAATAATAATAAAACAATGAGGGCACGGTTAGCAAAGTGGTTATGCTTGATAAGACCTCCGTTGTTAAAGTTCCCTCTATTAAATCTCAAAATAATAATAAAACAATGACGGCACGGTTAGCAAAGTCCCTTACTTGCTATGCAGAAGGTACCGGGTTCGAATCCCACCATCGACAAATAATTTACACTCGTATATCGATTGCAAAAATTTCAACTCAGCCGATTACATGACCTTCCTTCCTACAGGATACAGCAGGGCTGCCCAACCGTTCGATCGCGGATTGATTTCAAGTCGATCGCGACCAGCACACCCAACAGTTTTTCAACCTGGCAATATCATCTTACACACCCGATTACTCTAAACTAAACTTATGGACCAAATTCAGAGTCAAGTCTCTCATTGGACAAGTCGATCGCAAGAATGTATTGAAAATTCAAGTCGATCTCTGAAAAGGTTGGGCACCCCAGGGACACAGGATGAGGAAAGTAAAAAGGCGTTCACTTTCCTCCCGAAAACACATAATACAATACCTTTCTCTGAAAAGGTTGGGCACCCCAGGGACACAGGATGAGGAAAGTAAAAAGGCGTTCACTTTCCTCCCGAAAACACATAATACAATACACACGTCACATCAGACAGACAGAGATAGGAGGGGACATACTTTGGTTCTTCAGACTCACATCGCTTGGAAAGAAGTCAGGGGCTTAAACTTTAGGCTTGGGAGGCAGCACCGGGCCCCAACTCTTCCTAAAGTTCAGCGGTCCTCATACTTCGTCCGGGGCCAGTTCCTCTTCCCCCTCCACGGCCTCCTTGTGGTTGTCGTCCTTGTTGTTGTTCTGGGAGTCGGAGGCGGACACTTTGGCCTCGAGGGCGCGGATTCGATTCTCGTGCTTGACAATCATCGCTTTGAGCTTCTTTGAGATAGATGGCGCGGGTCGCTTTGGATCCCTCGTGACACACGGCTTCCTGTAGGAAGAGAAAAGAAGATATTCCTTTTAGAGTAAAATTTTCTAATGAAAGGTTCAATTTCTTGATAAGACCTCCGTTGTTAAAGTTCCCTCTATTAAATCTCAAAATAATAATAAAACAATGAGGGCACGGTTAGCAAAGTGGTTATGCCCTTACTTGCTATGCAGAAGGTACCAGGTTCGAATCCCACCATCGACAAATAATTTACACTCGTATATCGATTGCAAAAATTTCAACAGGTTACTTTCCAGTTTTCTCGTGTTGACCCAGCACCTAAATGGGAAGTATTGTGTCTCTTATCGTTCGTTTGATGAGGGACATACTACGGGATGGGCATGCTACGACACAGACCACATGAGTTTAATGTATCAGTTGTAGAAATAAAAACGACGGTGTAACACCCATCTTTTTTTTACAGCGCCTTACCTCTTCAATAGCGCCAGTTCGGGGGTTGATAATCCGCATTTTCTTGTCCTTGCAGGTGGTGAGTAGTTAGTTTAATGTAGCAGTTGTAGAAATAAAAAATACGGTGTAACACCCATCTTTTTTTTTACAGCGCCTTACCTCTTCAATAGCGCCAGTTCGGGGGTTGATAATCCGCATTTTCTTGTCCTTGCAGGTGGTGAGTAGTTTGGATCCGTCCCAGTTCCAACTGGCTGAGTATACAATGTCTGGATGACACTCGATTTGAATCATTATCTCGCCCGTGCCTACGTTCCAAATAGCTACGTTGTTGTCCGAACCTGGAGGAAAAATAGATTAGAATAGAATATACCTCATTTTTACTCGAACCATCGTACAACTTACGTAGGTAGGTATTTGTATTTTCATTTCTTTATTCAAACAATCACAAGCGCAATGTACTTCGAGCTCAATTCTAATCGTCTAAAACTTTAGCATGATAGCTAAGGTTTGTGTCGACAGAGGAGGAATCAGCTCAGATGCATAGCATTCATTTCAATCATGATTTTCTCTCTTCCTACATTTTTTGCTCTTCCAACATCCAATCTACAGTTTCATAGGCATATCTTTTTTTTTTCGTAGGCGTCTGAACTTGGAGAAATTTTAAATATCATTGGTGATTGTAAAATTATGCAGCTACCGAATTTGTGGAAGTTTTCAGAACTACTCAAATACTCACCCGCAGTCAACAGAACATTCTGCGCCGTGGGATGCCACAGGACGAGGCCGACTCTCCGCTGGTGATACAGCAAGTCTACCACTGGCTCCGTCAGAGTGCGCGATATCCCGCCATCCGGGATCTGCCACACTTTGACCACACAGTCTTCCGAGCCGGACGCTATCACGTTGTCGTCATGCGGGGACCAGGCGATGTCTAGGACGGGGCCCTTGTGACCACCCACCAGGGCGTGGTCTGCGTTGATACGACCCGTCTGGGGAGAGGAGAGACATATGTTAGAAGGTTAGAACAATTTGGGAGTAGTTCAGGCAACAAACATGTACATTAGGGGCAGTAGAAGGCGGTGGAAGAATGGAGAGAGCTTGTTGGGATTTGAGCTTCCGAATCTCCTCCTTGAACTCCTTCACGTAGTCCTCCTGTGGGGGGAGAGAAATAAGTTAGCCTCGCAACATTGAAAAATTAAAATAAATAAACCTTTATTTGGTGGTCATTATAGGCACAATACATAGGTACTTATATACGTTTTAAATAAACATCAAAAGAGTAATTCTATACCTTACATCCAATATACATAAAGTATGGAATTGGGTGGGACATATCATAAGATGCAAAGACAATAGATGGACTAAACAAATGATGGAATGGTGGCCAATAGACAATAGAGAAGAAAAGGAAAAGAGGAAGACCTAATCCTAGATGGGATGAAAAAAATAAAAATAGAACTTCTTAAAATATGTATCGGCAAAAACTGAACATCAATCCATCCAAAGTCAGTGTTATGCAAAAAGCTGTCATCCTACAAACCTGCAGATTAGTCAGAAGTTTCCTCAACGTTTGAAACTCCGAATAAAGTTTCTTCAAAATTAATGAATTGGACTGAAGTGTCCCTTCTAGTGTTTATGTAAAAAAAAAGGTAAAATAAGTAATCACTTTATAAACTTGTGTTGTAAAAAAAAAGTCAAAAGTTGCCCTCTTTAAATGGAGCACAAATTCTAACTATCAGACCCAATTTATGGGGTTACAATTCAGTGGTCCAGGGTAAAAAAACCGATAAATTTATGACTTCACTTGGACTCAAATCAAAAACCTGTGGATCCAAAGTCCATCGAGTCAACAACTACACCGCTGTGGTTGGCTGCAAAGGATAAGTATAAGTAGTGCTTTATTTAGACTGTCAGCTTAGAACAAGTTGTTCTAATGTACCAACAGTTTCATAGAGCACCTCTTTATTGACATAATTTTGTTTATTCTGGTGTTCCGGACCGGTAAGTATCAACTTACCGATATCGTGATCTCATTGGCTGTCGAGTTTCTATTGGCGCCTCCCTTGCCGCCCACTTTATCCAGGACATTGGTAGTTTAATAGAGCACCTCTTTATTGACATAATTTTGTTTATTCTGGTGTTCCGAACCGGCAAGTATTAACTTACCGATATCGTGATCTCATTGGCTGTCGAGTTTCTATTGGCGCCTCCCTTGCCGCCCACTTTATCCAGGACATTGGATCGTTTGGTCACTTTGAGGGCGGACTTGGACTTTTCCGACGGAGGGATGTAGCCGTCCTTGAGCGAAATGAGAATGGGTTCCGCTTCCTTGCCTGAGGGAAGGAAAAGAAGTCAAATGTAATAACTTAGGATAAAATCACTCAGAACAAGTGTAAATTTAATAGTGCTTTATTGAGTTTAAACTCGGTTTAATGTTAATCTGATTGGTTGATTCTTAATAATAATTCCATGTTCCACTGCTAGGGGCGCTAGTGTTTAACTAAATCACAAAGGCAAGCATATATTGATACTTATTGGTCTTCAATAAATTTAATAGTGCTTTATTGAGTTTAAACTCGGTTTAATGTTAATCTGATTGGTTGATTAATAATAATAATAATTCCATGTTCCACTGCTAGGGGCGCTAGTGTTTAACTAAATCACAAAGGCAAGCATATATTGATACTTATTGGTCTTCACCCATGGATAGCCATGACACACATGTATCTATTTGCACAGAATATTTTCATTTGGTGTACAGATTTTTTGGTTTTCAATGGTATCCAAATAGAATAGAAGATACCTTGTTTATACTACCAGAAAACAGTCAAATATAAGACTCCCATGGATAGCCATGACACACATGTATCTATTTGCACAGAATATTTTCATTGGGTGTACAGATTTTTTGGTTTTCAATGGTATCCAAATAGAATAGAAGATACCTTGTTTATACTACCAGAAAACAGTCAAATATAAGACTCCCATGGATAGCCATGACACACATGTATCTATTTGCACAGAATATTTTCATTTGGTGTACAGATTTTGTTTTCAATGGTATCCAAATAGAATAGAAGATACCTTGTTTATACTACCAGAAAACAGTCAAATATAAGACTCCCATGGATAGCCATGACACACATGTACATATCTATTTGCACAGAATATTTTCATTTGGTGTACAGATTTTGTTTTCAATGGTATCCAAATAGAATAGAAGATACCTTATACTACCAGAAAACACTCAAATCTAAGAGTGCCATGGATAGCCCAAGACAGACGATATGACGAATAAATTTCGGTGAAAAGAAATGGGATTTCGTTGGGTTGATAATTTTAGGCTAGAGGGGAGAGAGGAAGGGGGAGAAAATAGGTGGGTTATATGCGAGAGGCCTCCCGCCTTACATTCTGGAAAAAAAAATCAGCCGATTACATGACCTTCCTTCCTACAGGATACAGCAGGGCTGCCCAACCGGTCGATCGCGGATTGATTTCAAGTCGATCGCGACCAGCACACCCAACAGTTTTTGAACCTGGCAATATCATCTTTCACACCCGATTACTCCAAACTTGTGGACCAAATTCAGAGTCAAGTCTCTCAATGGACAAGTCGATCGCAAGACTGTATTGAAAATTCAAGTCGATTTTTCTCTGAAAAGGTTGGGCACCCCAGGGCCACAGGATGAGGAAAGTAAAAAGGCGTTCACTTTCCTCCCGAAAACACATAACATAATACAATACACACGTCACATCAGACAGACAGAGATAGGAGGGGACATACTTTGGTTCTTCAGACTCACATCGCTTGGAAAGAAGATTGGTATACTTATAGGATTAGAATTTAGAATAGAATACATTTTGTTTATCCTGCTGAGATAGTACTGACTACTGAAAAGCCCGATCTTGAGGGTGCTCTCAGCCTTGCTAGGACATTAGCAAAATTTGCATTTCGCAATATTTTAAAGTATTTTTCTAAGGAGATATTTTTTTTTTTTCCATTAAGTAAGAATGTTGAGTTGATGGCAATAAACGTATAACTCTGAGTATGGGTTCAACAGTCAATTTCTTCCCTAATGGGTACTTATTATGTACCTACGTCATAATCATAACTTCTGGCAAATGCAAAGTTCTTTCTAGGACAGTTTTAATCATGATCATGATACGTTCCGTACAGTACTTTAATCTGTCTCGGTGTAGCGGTCAAGCCGATCGACTGACAATCAAAAGGGCGTGGCTTCCCTTTTGCCTTGCCTTATTCTTTTGCCCTATTGATTGCCTTATCCTATAGGAAGGAAAGTAATGTCTTCGGGCAATTTTTTAGTTGTTAGTCTACTCACCCGCAGTCAACAGTACATTCTGCGCCGTGGGATGCCACAGGACGAGGCCGACTCTCCGCTGGTGATACAGCAAGTCTACCACTGGCTCCGTCAGAGTGCGCGGAGAGAAATAAGTTAGCCTTGCAACATTAAAAAATAAAAATAAATAAATAAACCTTTATTTGGTGGTCATTATAGGCACAATACATAGGTACTTATATACGTTTTAAATAAACATCAAAAGAGTAATTCTATACCTTACATCCAATATACATAAAGTATGGAATTGGGTGGGACATATCATAAGATGCAAAGACAATAGATGGACTAAACAAATGATGGAATGGGATAAAGTATGGAATTGGGTGGGACATATCATAAGATGCAAAGACAATAGATGGACTAAATAAATGATGGAATGGTGGCCAATAGACAATAGTGTTACAGAACGCGTCTAGAGAGAGTGTCTAGCTATGTATGTATTATGTATGAACTATAAACGTGAAGCCTCGAGAAGTAAAATCAAATCGCAACATTAAAAAATAAATAAACCTTTATTTGGTGGTCATTATAGGCACAATACATAGGTATTAGGTACTTATATACGTTTTAAACAAACATCAAAAGAGTAATTCTATACCGTACATCCAATATACATAAAGTATGGAATTGGGTGGGACATATCATAAGATGCAAAGACAATAGATGGACTAAACAAATGATGGAATGGTGGCCAATAGACAATAGAGAAGAAAAGGAAAAGAGGAAGACCTAAAACTAGATGGGATGAAAAAATAAAAATAGAACTTCTTAAAATATGTACCGGCAAAAACTGAACATCAATCCATCCAAAGTCAGTGTTATGCAAAAAGCTGTCATCCTACGATTTTTTACTTTTTCAAGTTAAAATTTCGTAAAGATCTTTTTACACCATAAAGCCCCTTTTGTCTTCCTTCAGGACATATTTTACAACCATTTCTGTCCGAAAAGTGAATTATGTGTTCACTAACTTTCTGCCTCGACCGGCATTCGAACCCAGTATCTAAGGGCCAAATGTGTTCTTGACCACTGAGCCACAGAGGGCGACGGATATCCTCATTAAAACAAGCTGTACCCCTCGGAGGAAAAAAGGTTGGGAATCACTGCATCCCAATCCGCAAAATGACGTGGGCAACTACAGTCTTCTATTTCTGATGACCACACTCGTTATTTCACGAAAATAAATAATAAAAACAATAAAAAAGAGAGAAAAAAAATGGAAAGAAAGATGAGTTCAGATTTTTCAGAAGACTCCAAACATACGGAGAGAAGTGTATGTTTTTGCTTGAGTGGAAACGTGGGAAGCAAAAAATAAAATAAAGATGTTAACTTAAACTACCATTTCTCTGGTGTGAAATTGTGTCAGTAGAACAACGAGACTTGTGAAAGAATAATAAACTCATGTACATAGATAAGTATATGAGAATATACATTATGTAAAGAGGTATAACGAAATATATATAATCCGAGAACCTATGAAATGGAAATGAAAAGGTGTATTTTCCTTCCGGAAAACTGACCCGTAAAAAAATTTTGTTCTTGTTTTCTAAAGTCGGGAACTTGGCCATTAGGTCGGTCATTCACTGAGAAAAAAACTAGGGTGCCGGCCGCCCAAAGTCAGTGGTCAATTTTCCAGTGGTCAGTTACCCGAAAGAAAAACACACCTAAAGAGAACTGAAAGTGAAAGGGGGGAAGGAGAGAGAGGTTTGATAGAGGTTATATCGTCCTGAAATCCTGTAATAAAAGAGGTTATATCGTCCTGAAATCAAACTATTAAAGTATAATCGTCCTGAAATCTAGACAAGAGGACAGGATAGGAGAAAGCCAGCCGTTCCGAGAACGAACCTTTTACGTTTGGGACAAACTCCGCCAAGGGCAAGGGCAGGAATCGAACTTGCGTGGTCATTCACTGAGAAAAAAACTAAAGTGCCGGCCGCCCAAAGTCAGTGGCCAATTTTCCAGTGGTCAGTTACCCGAAAGAAAAACACACCTAAAGAGAACTGAAAGTGAAAGGGGGAAAGGAAAGAGAGGTTTGATAGAGGGAACTGTAATAAAGGAGGTTATAGCGTCCTGAAATCAAAGAAACTACTAAAGTATAATCGTCCTGAATTCTAGACAAGAGGACAGGATAGGAGAAAGCCAGCCGTTCCGAGAACGAACCTTAATAAGTTAATACGTTTGGGACAAACTCCGCCAAGGGCAAGGGCAGGAATCGAACTTGCGTCCTAGCGCTTACAAGGCAGGCACTCTACCTTCCAAACAAGTTAGGCTCGTTTCTACTTAAAATATACTGCACCGCACGCATCTCAGACATCAAAATTCAACATTCCCTTCTGAAATTTCAGGTCGTCCTGAGCACGTTCTGCGAAATGACTCGATGCTACCTATTTTAGACAAGTCAGAATCGTCAAAGAAGTACGTGATAGGAAGTTCACTCGCCAGTAGCCTCATAAAATATAAGGTACCTAGGAGAGGTCTACGTTGGCGTACAGGTGAACGTAGTTCTATAGGGATCCACTATTGACCGGGACCACAATCAGTTTTTTTCTGTTTTCTTTCTTTTTCTTTTTTCGAAGATGTTTGATAGAGGGAACTGTAAATCCTAAGGTCTTATCGTCCCGAAATCGAAGAGAGAAGGAAGACAGAATAGGAGAAAGCCATCCGTTCCAAGAGCGAACATTATAAGTCCAGGATAAAATTCACCCCCGGGTGGAATCGAATTTTTTACAATCACCAAATCAAATTGATTTTCACCCCACGTGTTCAATTTCTTCATTATAATATTATTATTAATGAGATAATCAATAAGACTTGATCAATACTAATAAATTAGTGATATTTCCATTTGCAGAATCGACATAAATATTGAATGAGTCCCGGCTGATGAGTTGTTGGAAAATATTGAGGTATTTATGGCATTCATAAAAGAGTGCGTCATTGAGTTATTCACTTTATCAGAAGCCCAGTGTCCAGTGTGAAAAACAGAATGACTCTTCTATGCCTATTCTAAATCTGTGCCCGAGTTGGAGCACTGTAGAGATTCGTACAAGCTTCACCCATCCTATAGTGCTGTTTGCCCCTACACCTAAGCTTTAAAGTGAGCTTTATGTGTACTGAGTAGTTGCTAATCAAAAGGCTCAAACAAAGCACTGTAGAGATTCGTACAAGCTTAACCATCCTATAGTGCTGTTTGCCCCTACACCTAAGCTTTAAAGTGAGCTTTATGTGTACTGAGTAGTTGCTAATCAAAAGGCTCAAACAGTGTGAACCGGTTATTTTTTGAAGATTTCTAAAGGTCTTTGTATGGGAAGATTCAATGATGTCCTACAGATTTGGTAGGTACAGAGTCTACCAAAATGGAAAAATAAAATTCCCTGACTTTTCCCGGTTTTCCAGTCCATTTTTTCCAAATTTCCAGTCTACTTTTTCAAGATCTTGTTGGGATTCGAAGATGGGCCAATCAGGTTGGTAAAAAGAACACCGACCTACGAGCATATCTGTAATAAGTTATTAAATAAAACGTTTCATATTTGTTTTTCTTCTCAGTGAAGGGAGAAAATTCACCTTTTATAATGATAGAAACAATCAATAAAATTTATTGATGAACTACCCGGCCAAGAATTGGGTTGCTAGTGCTAGTTTTTGTTGGGATTCGAAGATGAGCCAATCAGGTTGGTAAAAAGAACACCGACCTACGAGCATATCTGTAAAAAGTTATCAAATAAAACGTTTCATATTATTTGTTTTTCTTCTCAGTTAAGGCAGAAAATTCACCTTTTATAATGATAGAAACAATCAATAAAATTTATTGATGAACTACCCGGCCAAGAATTGGGTTGCTAGTGCTAGTTTTGGTCTTCAGAGAAATGGCCAATTTTGAGTTGGCGCTCTTTAGAACTAGCAGTGCGATGAACACTAACGTCACAGTAATGTCCTATAGACTTATAGAAAAGACCTCACAAAATGCTCCAAGCTACAAGTTAAATCACAAGGGCAAACCATAATAATATTTATTTTTTGTCTTCAGAAAAACAGCCAATTTTGAGGTGGCACTCTTTAGAACTAGCAGTGAACACCAACATCACAGTGATGACATATAGAAAAGACCTGACAAAATGCTCCTAGCTACAAGTTAATTACCTGCAAACCATTCATCAGCAGTGAGGGCAGCGGTGTCGCCTACAGTATCAGGATACAGATCATCTTGAAACAATTTTTTACTTTTTCAAGTTAAAATTTCGTAAAGATCTTTTTACACCATTAAGCCCCTTTTGTCTTCCTTCAGGACATATTTTACAACCATTTCTGTCCGGAAAGTGAATTATGCGTTCACTAACTTTTTGCCTCGACCGGCATTCGAACCCAGCATCTAAGGGCCAAATGTGTTCTTGACCACTCAGCCACAGAGGGCGACGGATATCCTCATTAAAACAAGCTGTACCCCTCGGGGGAAAAAGGTTGGGAATCACTGCATCTCAATCCGCAAAATGACGTGGGCAACTACAGTCGGGCAACTACAGTCTTCTATTTCTGATGACCA
Organism: Diaphorina citri; assembly: GCF_000475195.1. NCBI lineage: Eukaryota > Metazoa > Arthropoda > Insecta > Hemiptera > Psyllidae > Diaphorina > Diaphorina citri. Next base: position 32,269 of record NW_007380013.1, read on the forward strand.
CACTCGTCATTTCACAAAAATAAAGAAATAATAAAAACAATAAAAAAAGAGAGAAAAAATAGAAAGAAAGATGAGTTCAGATTTTTCAGAAGACTCCCAACATACGGAGAGAAGTGTATGTTTTTGCTTGAGTGGAAACGTGGGAAGCAAAAAATAAAATAAAGATGTCAACTTAAACTACCATTTCTCTGGTGTGAAATTGTGTCAGTAGACCAACAAGACTTGTGAAAGAATAATAAACTCATGTACATAGATAAGTATATGAGAATATACATTATGTAAATAGGTATAACGAAATATATATAATCCGAGAACCTATGAAATGGAAATGAAAAGGTGTATTTTCCTTCCGGAAAATTGACCCCTGGGAAAATGTTGTTCTTGTTTTCCAAAGTCGGGAACTTGGTCATTAGGTCGGTCATTCACTGAGAAAAAAATTAGGGTGCCGGCCGCCCAAAGTCAGTGGTCAATTTTCCAGTGGTCAGTTACCCGAAAGAAAAACACACCTAAAGAGATCTGAAAGTGAAAGGGGAAAAGGAGAGAGAGGTTTGATAGAGGGAACTGTAATAAAGGAGGTTATATCGTCCTGAAATCAAAGAAACTACTAAAGTATAATCGTCCTGAAATCTAGACAAGAGGACGGGATAGGAGAAAGCCAGCCGTTCCGAGAACGAACCTTTTACGTTTGGGACAAACTCCGCCAAGGGCAAGGGCAGGAATCGAACTTGCGTCCTAGCGCTTACAAGGCAGGCACTCTAATGTAACTATTGGGAGTTGAAGAGTGAGTTACAAGTTTTAGGATCAAATCGCATGCCTTCAGGCACACTCCATTTGTCATGGGTCTAAGATTACCTTGGCCTTGGGATCAATTTAATCTGACTGAACGGTTTTATCGACCAATACTTCTACCGTTTTAATGAAACCAAATTTTTGTGCCTGGAAAAATGTGTCTTTGATGAACCGGACACGAAAAATGAATCATTGGAAGGATCTGAATCATTGACTGAGTAATCCACGGAAGAATTGTTCTTATAACTCACTCAGCACATCTCAAGAGAGGAAGAAAAAGTTGAAGAAGGGTTGAGGAAGTTATAACTATCTTATAAAAGTTAAACAATTCACACACGCACAGAACAAAAACACACACG
>NW_007380014.1:0-12395 GCF_000475195.1 Diaphorina citri
AGAGAGAGAGAGAGAAACCTCAAGGGTACCAATTTTTTTCTCCTTTTGTTTTTTAATGAAATTTTTCTTTCCTATGAAAAAAAAAGGTCAAATTTCACACCAGGCATAATATTATCTGGAAATTTTCTACCTCATGTCGGCATGTCATAGTGGGATACGACAATTTGCTGAAGACGGGTCTGGAGTTCAGACCCGAAACGTCCAATACCAAACAGCAAACAGTACAGGCAACCAGCAACAAGCAATCCGCCGCAGGTCGCTGTTGCCTGTTGCTAGGTTAGGTTGCCCCAGTGTAAAGGTACCTTTACAGTTCCCTCTGTCAAACCTCTTAAAAAAAAAGGTACGTGCCAACTTTAAGTCCTATAAAAAGTACAGGTTCGTTTTCGTACATACTCGTACATTTATGTACATAGCTCATGTTACTCATGTAGCTGGTATCGTTGTATTCTACATAAATATAATGTAAATACTAATAGATAGTTACCTACATGAATAATAGGTAGGGAATAACAAATAGGAGACTAATGAGAGCGAAAAGAAGAAGAAGATGTTTTCACAAACATGCAGAACGTTATTCGTATGTTGGGTATTATAAAATGCAATAATGCATGGGGTACACATACACACAGTGCAGATACATACAGGGTGTTTAAATACCCCTGAAAACTCGAGAACCGTTTGAAATATTTTACTCGAGAACCACTTGAAAATCTTAAAATAGGTTCCCCTTGAAAATAAAGAAATACGTGTTTAAGGATGTTTCCGAATTGCAAACGGTTCTCGAGTTTTCAGGAGTGGCAACTTTTTATTTAAACACCCTGTATGTACAAGCAGCATTATTATGATGATTCTTATGCCATTCTCTTATTCTATGCAAAAATATAAAAAAAAGCTCGTTCTATTATAGATACATCATGTCAAAATACGTCATTTATTCGTAGAGAGAGAGAGAGAGAGAGAGAGAGAGAGAGAGAGAGAGAGAGAGAGAGGTAGAGCTGGTCATAACTTTTTGGCACTTTGCGCCACAAATCCTCCGAAATAATGTTTTCAATTATTGGAATGCACTTAATGTTCATAATTTTATCAACCACTGAGAGAGTTCAATTATTTGTAAACCAAAAAATGGCCTTAGTTTGGGGGAAAAAAATCTTGAATTATTAGTTTCCAATTTTCAACATTCCAAGAACCCCTGTAGAAATGGAATTAATTGTTAATTCAACTTCCAAGAACCCGTATAGAAAAATGTGGGCTATTCTGGACATTTTTGTACACTCTCAGATACTAACTTTTGACTTTTTCTGCTTTTTCCAAGTAGAAAAAACTCGCTGTAGACAGTTTGTTTGAACATAATTATCATAAAAAAACTGTTTTGCTTCATTGTTTTTTCTCTTTTTTCGGGGGAAAAGTTGAATTCCAATTTCTTTTTGAGCATCTTTTTTGTCCTATCCTCTCAAATATTAATGTACAAATTTTTTACAGTAACCATTAGGTTTTTGCCAGCGTACCTTACCATTCTCTTCTGTTTCCTGAGTTTTTTTGAACAAAAGCCAACGGAGGATACCTTTCTCATTTTCTGGTTGTTATAGGACAAAGCCACATATTGTCTTTTTTTTACTTTCTATTATTTTCCTTGAATTATGTACCTACAAAATATTTATTTAATTACTGCGTTCTGTTTAAATATGGTAAATTTATTCTTACCTTTTTTTCTAGTCAGTCCTCAGTCCTACATATCTCAGACGGGCAAATTGTGTTATAATTATCTACTGTATTCCTCCGTTGTGCTTTCTTCAGAAAAACAACCTTAACAATTACATAATAACTCCTTGTAAACAATAACGTGTCTTGTGTGTTGTACAAAATGAACAAGGTTTCCATCTACTTTGTGGTTTGGTAGGCATCAGCAAGCGTTTTTTTTTCTCAAGCCCTTCAGTGTCCACGTTCAAGGTTTTTGTGAAGTGAAAACATAGTGTCTATCATTCCACTATCTCATTTTCTTTTTAGTTAAATTCCTTTTAGGGATGAGCTTTTCATTTTTCAGCAAAGTCACAAGTTTGGGTCGGAGTTGTGTTTTTTGGGTCACTAGAAAGCTGTTTTTCTTCGAAGCTCGTAAGTACTACAGTTGCTCATTTGCGCAGTCAAAAGTCTTCTTTACCTGGGCCCGAAAAGCCCCTTTTGAGCATCAACCAATACTATTGGTTAGGGGGCACGGTTGGTCCAGTGGTAGCGCGCTTGCTTGCCATGCAGAAGGTCCCGGGTTCGAATCCCACCATCGACAAAAGTTTGTACTCGTTTTTCGATTGCAAATATTTCAACGGGTTACTTTCTGGTGTTCTCGTGTTGAGCCAGCACCTAAATGGGAAGTATTGTGTCTCTTCTCGCCCATCTGATGAGAGGCATACTACGGGATGGGCATGCTACGACACAGGCCACAAGCGTCTAATGTAGCAGTTGTTCCATCGCTACGAAATAAAAACGGCGGTGGAACACTCATCTTTTAAAACTAAAAAAAACTAAAACTAAAATTTCCAAAATGTTTCATCACTCCACCCACAGTCCACGTGCTATTTTTCCCGAAGTTGTAGTTGATGGTTTTTTGTATATCGCGGCCTCTTTGCTACCAATATTATTATTGAAGTTCATGACTTATGAAATTGCTGTGGAAATTGCCACCAAATATTGGAGTTATATTTGGTTGGGGATGTAGCGATATGAAACAAGTTAGGTTAATAATTTCTGTTTGCATGAAACAAGACAAGAACAACATTTGACTCTTTTGCCAGCATTCTTACGTTAAAATAATGAACAACACACAGAGATGATCTCTCTCTCTCTCCCTCTCTCAAGAAAGTTTCTCAAGTGAAGTAATTTTGCAGATGCGGACAGTAGACTCATTGAAAACTTGGAAAGCCTATCTTTATCTTGCTTTATATGTACCTACATAACATATTATTTTTATATGGATAGATTATGCTTTTTATTCTTAGCCTAATGAGCAATGACTATAAAAATAAAATTGACCTAATCCACACCAAAAGAGATTCTGGCTTATCAAAATACCATAATGCTGACGCCCAAGGAAGTCTTCTCCTTTAAGATTGTCCCTCTTCTTTGACGGAGCAATACCCCAAATCCTAAACCTACCACTCGACACTGGTTCCTGGGTTACAAATGGTTTCTCCCATTGTAAGTTACAAGTTCTATACTATTATTGCTCCCCCATCCTAAACCTACCACTCGACACTGGTTCCTGGGTTACAAATTATTATTCCCACGTTTGAAATTGTAATGTAAATGGTTTTCCCCCAATCTTAAACCTACTACTCGGTACTGCTCTCGGAGTTAAAAATGATTTCTCCCCCCTCCACATTAATTTTGCTCTCTGGTTCTCTCTGCTTTTGAAGAATAAGCCCAAGTCCTCACGATGGTTGACTGCGGTTCAGGTCGAGCCTATCAAACATGGCTAGAGACCATCACCCTGGTGTATGCCAGATATCTTCTCTTTAATCTTCCTTCACCATTCGGCGAAAGCTAAAGCCGCTACAACAAAAACTACAACATTATTTTTGCAGTTGTAAATGGTTCCCCCAATTCTAAACCTACCACTCGACACTGGTTGCTGGGTTACAAATGGTTTCTCCCATTGGAAGTTACAAGTTCTATACTATTATTGCTCCCCTATCCTAAACCTACCACTCGGCACTGGTTCCTGGGTTACAAATGGTTTCTCCCATTGTAAGTTACAAGTTCTATACTATTATTGCTCCCCTATCCTAAACCTACCACTCGACACTGGTTCCTGGGTTACAAATGGTTTCTCCCATTGGAAGTTACAAGTTCTATACTATTATTGCTCCCCTATCCTAAACCTACTACTCGGCACTGGTTCCTGGGTTACAAATGGTTTCTCCCATTGGAAGTTACAAGTTCTATATTATTATTGCTCCCCCATCCTAAACCTACCACTCGGCACTGGTTCCTGGGTTACAAATGGTTTCTCCCATTGGAAGTTACAAGTTCTATACTATTATTGCTCCCCTATCCTAAACCTACCACTCGGCACTGGTTCCTGGGTTACAAATGGTTTCTCCCATTGGAAGTTACAAGTTCTATATTATTATTGCTCCCCTATGTATTCCAGATAACACACTTAACTCACACAGCAAACTTTACTTCTTGCTTTTCTTTGAATTTCTGCTAGATGTCCTTCTTTGTCTCTTCCTATCTCTCTCTCAGCTCTCTCTCTCTCTCTCTCTCTCTCTGTCTCTCTCTTTCTCTCTGTCTCTCTCTCTCGTGTCTTCCTACCTTTTTCCCTTCAACTATTTTGTCTAATGGAGAAAAACAGATTCTTTTCTCCTTTAATATTTTCAAAATGTGAGCACTCAAATAACCTCTTTCCTTTTTCGCTCTTCTTTTCCTAACTTTAACGGTGGACATTTTCATTTTGTTCCCATTTCTCTCACTCTCACTCTCTCTCTCTTTCTCATTTATGTGTAGGTTCTTCAATAGAATGTTATTAAAAAAAAAAAAAAAAAAAAAAAAAAAAAAAAACATGTCAAGCATTATGAGAATCACGCACGTATATAATAACAAAATTTAATATTATAAAACACTACATCATTACATGTATAATAATGTACCTACGTATAGGAGTTTTTAATATTCCATCACACATTTAGAAATTAGAACCTGCGAACAGCAGAAAGTTTACAAAAACATGTGAACTTTTAGATTCTTTTCTTTCGCTTTCACAGTTTTTAGACTTTGCAGGATTGAAAAGACTTGACAATCTGTGTTAGGCAGATTTGACTTTTTCACTTTTAGCGCAACTTGTTTCTTATAACAAGCTAGACGGCTGGGAAACTTTGAGCTCGTGTAAAGGTTTCAGGCAAGAAACTATGGGTTCATGATAACTACCTACTCCAAACACAAAAAGCCCACTCCGAGGCTTAAGTGTAGGTGTGGACAAGGACAAGCATTTGTACATGCGACGTTAATTTTGACTAGAAAGAAAGAATTTCTTATCAAGGGCCACCTGTTCTATCAGTTGTTTAGTTATATTTCCTGGGGGCCAGGGACCCTCTTCTAGTTCAATCATGATTGTTTTAATACCTACATTAATATTATATGATTGTTTTAATACCTACATTAATATGTTTACGTAAGTTTACGTAAGTTTTAATTATAAGGCCTATTAAAATTAAGATAAAATTGTACACACCGAAAGGTATCAATACAATAAATATATTATTATTATATGTTACACTTGTACATCTGTGTTTTATTATGTTCTTAAACATTGAAGGAAATCTTTGGCATAAAATTCTCATGATTCTCATGAATATATAAAAATCGCGTTCCCGAGTAATATGTAGGAATTGTAGGATCCCACATGCCTACCTATCTCCAGGTTAACAAACAAAAAAAGTTATAAAATATTCGTACAAGAGAGAAAAAGGATTTAAATTTTCTGCTGAAATGTAAAAAAAGAACTGACAAGAAAATACACAACGGCAAACATATCAACACTGCGTTACCGAGAACCTTACAAACGGCAAGTCACAAGGCAAAAATTAACAGAAACAAAGACAAAAATCTGGTGTGAACATCACACGACTTTCCTTATCCTATTGAATGATGCTTATTGGAGTGTTCTTTTACCCTAACTTTTACAATATCTCTAACCGTTTTGTCGCTATAGCTGAAAACCGCCAAAAAACGGTCAAAAACCGCCAAAAAGCGGTCGAAATACCGCCAAAAGCAGCAACAATCTTAAACAAATGTTTTGTGTTGCATCCTTGTCACATTTGTGAACTACTTACCAAATTTCAAGTCTCTAGCTTATACCGTTCCCGAGATATTTTGTTTACAGACAGACAGACACACACACACACACACACACACACACATACCGGTAACGTAATATTTCTAAGGACATACTACTTGGTAACATATTTTTCATTCCAAAGCACGATGGGTTCACCGGTAGCACTCTCACTCCTGGGCCCTGGGTAGGGAAAGGGTTTCCCGCCATAAATATTTCTGTTTTACCAGTGAAATTTATATTTTTTTTTTCAACACGTTTGCCCGTCGTATTTTCGCACATTAATTTAATTTAGTTTAATTTTTCTCCTATAGGAGAGGGGAGGGGAGGGGGATGTAACCCCCTGTTTCCTTGTCAGGGTCACAATAGGGGAAGAGAGACCCTGTTGGGTTGAGTTTCACATTTCCGTTTCCTGGCTTCTATATCCCGTGAGTTTCCTGGGTACTGTTTGTCATGAGGGGGGTGGTAGAGAGTACCTCTCCTCTACTTTACTGCTTTTTCCTGAGGGGGGCGGTAGACGGAACCCTTCTCCTGGTTTCTTCTCACTTCTGCCTCAACTTTGGTTCAGTTGCCCCCCTTTCTACTATTTTATTATGAGAAACTATTAGCTCTCTCTCGCTCTCGCTCTCGCTCTCGCTCTCTCTCTCTCTCTCTCTCTCTCTCTCTCTCCCTGTTGATATCCAGACTGTTGTGATAAAGGAAGAACGAAGGAACCTTTCAGTCTCATATGTTCATTACAATAATTATTATTGTAATGAACATATGAGACTGATTATTAACCGAATTATTAGGTACCTATATGTAAATCATTCTACTGAATCCTATCCTATCTTACAAAGGATTTTTAGGAGGATTTTTTCTAGTAGGTACTTAAAGGGATTTATTCCAAAAGAAAGGAAGGATTTGAGTGTGATATTACGGAAGGATTCGAGTGTGATTGCGGAAGGATTTGACTGTGATTGCCGAAGGATTTGACTGTGATTGCGGAAGGATTTTAGTGTGATTGCGGAAGGATTTGATTGTGATTGCGGAAGGATTCGAGTGTGATTGCGGAAGGATTTGACTGTGATTACGGAAGGATTTGACTGTGATTGCGGAAGGATTTTAGTGTGATTGCGGAAGGATTTGATTGTGATTGCGGAAGGATTTGACTGTGATTGCGGAAGGATTTGAGTGTGATTGCGGAAGGATTTGAGTGTGATTACCTGATTACGGAAGGACCTACCTTGTATATTGGTGTACAAAGAAAATAAAAAAAAATATTCGTTGCACGTTCAAAAGATCGTTTTTTATGTAAAAAAATGGCTTTTTTTTCTCTCTCCCGCGAGTATGTATTTTTCACAGACGAAAACATTCAATGTAGTACCTACCTTCCCAGGTTAGGTGGATATAGGTAGGTATAATATTATGCTAAGCGAATACCAGGGTGAACTGTATGGGATGGGTAGTAAGTCAGGACAAGTTGTTGTTGTTGTTGGTGTTTTTTGTTTTTTTTTTTTTTTTTTTTTCAGGGGTCTGAGGGCGACCAGAACTAAAATCAGAAATAAATTTACGTCACTGTAAAATATTATGCGTAATACTGAAATCATTGGAGAGTTTCATTCAAAAAGGCTTTTTTTTACAACAATCTGATGCATAAGGAAGTAATATTACGGAAAAAAGGTGTAAATAAAGCTAGGCCCTTCTTAAATAGAAGTCCTCAATTATTAGAAAAAGTTCTCTCCTATCAATAGAATAAAGGACCTTTTGTATCTGTATGTTCCTCTATTTTTCCCCTAAATAATAGAAGCGAGGGCAGAAAGAACGAGAGAGAAATTCTTTTGTTTTTGTAAGGGAGAAAAATGAAAAGTGAAAGAGAAATCTTGGCAACAAAGGCAGTCAAGTAGACACAGTGATTTTTTTTAAGCATGGGAAAGCAAGATTTTTTTTTGTTGTTGTAGAAGAATGAGAGAGAGAGAGAGAGAGAGAGAGAGAGAGAGAGAGAGAGAGAGAGAGAGAGAGAGAGAGGGTGATAGGGAAAGAGAGAAAGAAGTGTAAATGGAGATAGAAGGAGAGACACTTTTACTTAGAAAGTATACATACCCATAAAAGTACCTAACCGATTTGAGATCTCAAAAATTGTATCCCCGTTCTAGTTTATCCAGGTTCAACTGTACTTCTATGGTACCTACCATTAACAAAGGGAATGTGGCCAAAAATCTACTCCATTTTAATACAGAATTCACACTATGGCCCAAGAATTTTGCCATAGAGGTATCTCTGGCACTTTGCCACAGTCATAGAACTCATAGAGAATTCTACAGACTCTACACCTTTATAAAAGTGTTAGCGAGAGTAAAGACACTTTTCAATCTCATCCAGACAGGATAAACATGGTATATTATTCCAATCTATTCTATGCATTATACTTATTCTATTCTATTCAAAGGATAATATGCTCTTACTGTCTTGAAACACATGATGGTGTGTGTATCATTTGTCTCTGTTTACCGTGTGTATGTAGCTATAGTCTGTGCAATATAGGTTAGGTATTATACTACTTAGGTATTACTGTGTGAATGTAGCTATAGGCTCTAGTCTATTCCATATAGGTTGGGAATGTTATTATTTATCGTCGTGTATAATTATGTAGCAATAATCTGTACCACGTAGGTTGAGAATATTACCTGATACGAGTCATCAAAGCAACGTTAACAAACCTACGATTTACGATTGATTGTTAGATTCGTTGGACTTCAAAGAAATGTATCATGTTATCAAAAATAATATCAAAATGTTATATTATCAAAATCTGACAAACCTTTCCATAAATTGTCACAGTTTGAGCCTCAATTCTTAAGCTACATGAGAGAGACTGTATATGAGATAGAAAAATTTTCAACCCCTATGAGACAGACTATAGTGTATGAATTGATGTACTGAGGGAAGTCACAGCTACTTCAGGGTATAATCTATCTATATTATTTTCCAAGAGGAAAAAAAGCAGAGGAGGCTTTTTTATTTTCTAATGTGAAACTTTGTGGTAGATATAGCTATAAATATCATTGGCAATACTTACATTTGATAATGAAGAAAGAATCCTTTATGAAGAAAGTTACTGAAATTCTCTTACATTTTCTCCACTTTTTTCACCAGAAAATTCCTCTCAATAATTGGAAAAGTAAACTAACTGACATTTCATTTAACTTTTCTTGAAAGTTGATGGTTACAAAAGGAAGAAAAACGGAAAAATGTGAGTTGAGGTCCTTTTTTCCAGGAAATTTCAAAAGAGATGTTCGTAGACATGAAAAGACTGAAAAGAAGTAGAAGTTACCTATTGAGCAGAATGCTATTGATAAAGTTTAAATTAAGAACGATCAATTGACTGATAAAACTAAATTAAACTTGTACTTTATGTACTCTGTACTTAGAATTTAGATGAATAGGCAGGTACTTTGATTTTCTAAGAATTTAAGACTTATTTTCTAAGATCTAAGAAAAATGAGTTGATATAGGTACATATAGTTGATATACAGTTGATAGTAATAAAAAAGTACTGGGATTTACGAAACTTACCTTAAACTTGTCCGCTTTCTGCTTTCAGGTAGGTGATACAACAACTCTGGCAGTATCACTATCGCCAAACATGATTGTCACAAACTGGAGACAGCACCCCCAAAAAAGGTCACTTTCCGCGGAAAACTCAAAGTCGTAAACCTCTTCCCTTCATTGATAAAACCCTTTACAACCCTCCCCTCCCTATCTCCTTCCCTGATAAAACTGTACAACCCCTCACCCCCCTTGTAGTGATAATCTCGAGCTTACAACTAGGAGAGATAAGGGTCCAAATGGTAGGCCAGGGGCTGGGGTTAGGGTCGGGGTTGGGGTCGTGGCCGGAGGAGGCCTATAAATCTAAATGGAAAGTGAGAATAAATCTCCACCAATCACCTCTGTATATCAGAGCGGCCGGGGGAGAATTCGCATAGATAAAATTTTCCAACGAGTTTGAATAATGGCCCTAATAATAATAGTTGTAAGTACCTGGCGATAAAAAATATCCCATTTGGCGAAATAATTTTTAATGAGACACCCTCTCTCTTCCCCGTGTATTTTTTTTTTTAATAGGGTTCGCTTAACCCTTGGCAGCCTCTGCTTAGGCAAATTCCTAATGTTGGAACATGGAACGGAACTTGAGATTCCTGTATCTATGTACATATATTACGTGCATGATAAAACAATAAAATTGTTCTTTTTTATCCTTTATTGTCTGGAGGAGGGTTAAAGTTCACCACAGTAATGCATCAGGTTTCTCTCTCTCTCTCTCTCTCTCTCTCTCTCTCTCTCTCTCTCTCTCTCTCTCTCTCTCTATCTATCTATCTATCTCTCTCTCTTATTATCTCCGTGTATGTGGGAAGATGAGAAACGCTTATCATGTACCAGCTCATATTATTACTGATATAATATTTTATGAGGGGTTTTTATTAATGATAATATTGATAATAAAATTAATACCCGAGGTATTTTTTATGGATTTTTTATTTTAATTGTTATTTACCATAAAATACCGATCTCGTCGTGAGAGATAACGATATAGGATGTCTAAAAGATACAGTTCTCTCTCTCCTCTCTTCTCTCTTCCTCTCTCTCTCTCTCTTGAGATGAAAACCTTCATTTTCTGAAAGTCTATAGGTAATAGTAGGTATATATGGCCCTGTGCCTGCCGAACCTATAGCGAGTAGGTAACTGAAAGAAGCGAGTTCTAAGATTTGTCCCTTAGATTTTGAAATCAATCGGTTATTTGGGGGCTCCCTCCCAAAATTATTTGTGTGAGGGAGTTGTACAGTATTGAAATAGCATTAGTATAACTATTAGTAATAGTAGAGGCTATGATAGTAATAATAATAATAATAATAATGATGATGATGAAAAAATATAATTTATGTTGTAGGTAGCTAGGGTAGGTAGAAAGTTGGAAATCAGTCATGCCTGCAGACATTTCTCTCTCTCTCTCTCTCTCTCTCTCTCTCTCTCTCTCTCTCTCTCTCTCTCTCTCTGACTAAAACCTGACCATCGAAATTTTGACCCGATTACATTACTTTCCTTCCTATAGGATAAGCAAAGTAAAAAACGACGTTCTTTTTCCGGCTCGTTTCGTTTTCGCAGGAAGTTGACGCAAAAACTTCGCAAACAATCTCAGACAAAGGCAGGAGAAAACTGAAAATTAAAAAACCCTGTCTTGTTTTCCTGGAAAAGAGGTGGGCGAAAACTTTTTCCTGTAAGATGTGACGAAGTTTGTGTTACATTTACGTTGGAATTAATGTCACGAAGTAGCAAAAATGCCAGCAAACTAGATATACCACCAGTGGCTCTCGAGAGATTGGTCCTGTTACCTGTTGGTATCTGGATATTTTTCAATTCAATTCAATTTTATTTGTACAAATATACAATTGTATGTGGTACAATGTTAAGGCTAAGTACTAATTTAAACTAAAACTAAATCTATAATAGGCCTTGCCTTTCCATGTACAAAAATAAAAAAAATATGGTTTATTCATTTATTTACATAATAAGATTGATAAATATGTACAATGTACATACCTATGAAGTTTTTCTTCTTCTTCTTTTTCCTCTTCTTCTTCTCCTCCTCCTCCTCTTCTTATTCTTCTTCTTTGAGAATGATTAATATTTTACTTTTCACTTTCTTAGTGAATTAGGTCAATTAGGTTTAGGTCAATGCCAAAATTTTCCGCTTTCGTTCAGAGTTCCAGATCCACTATGCTAATTCATCTGTATATGCTATAGGGTATAGGTGAACATCCGGGGAAATCGTGTACTGTTGGCTTTTCCCCAGCGCCCAGTCCCCAGTAAAGCTGATGGGTGACGGACGTGACGTGACCTTAATGTGAATGTGAGGAGGTGGGTAGGTATACATATATACCACCTATCTTAGAGAGTAAAATCCCCGTCACTAAAAACCTTGGTAGTTATATACTGTGACGTTCTTCATGAAACACTGTAACGTGGAAGAATATAGAGGTGGTGGAGAGATAGAAGAACGATAATATGAGGAGGAGGAGGAGGAGGAGGAGGAGGAGGAAAAAAAGGATAAAAAGGTAGAGATTTGGAGGTGAAAGAAGAACGCAACACTAAATCCAAATTCCACATTGAGAAAAATTTTGTAGCACGATTACTATAGGTACGATTCTTCACTAAACTTGTGACTAAACTTTGAACAAACACTGTTCATAAAACAATAGTTGTACCACAACGCATACAATACTTTACTAAAGAGTTATTTTTGTAACTATTTCGTTTTCTGTTCCATGTATATTATTATCTATTACAAACGGTTTGAACTTTGCCCGTTTCTCATATTTCACACAAATAGAACGAGTTTTTTTATCTTTCCCCTACACTTGTATGTTATCCCACATATCATTCCCTGCAAAGTTTCCTCTATATCTTGCACTAGTTTATCGCGTGACAAGCCCTACTCTCTTATCCGGCTATTTCTCAAATGAATCTCTTCTTTGTGAATTCAGATTCAGATTCCGAGGGAGCTCCCATTGTTTTTGCTTGCAATTTGTTTGGC
>NW_007380014.1:12793-21474 GCF_000475195.1 Diaphorina citri
TCCCGATATCTCAATAATCCTAAAATCCAATGTTTACCTACCATGCTGGCACCGGTCGTTATGCGCATTTATATGTCATAGCTATTCATTTTCCTCACGAGGCTGAGTGGGCCCCGTAACGGCCAGTCACGGAATCAATCATTTGCATGATACAAATTTCTTGACCCCGCCGGGAATCGAACCCGGGTCTCCCGCGTGCAAGGCGAGCGCAGTGACCACTACGCCATGGGAGCTGACTACCCTGTATATTAAAAGTGGCATGCCTACTCTTCCGATGCGTTACGGGCCTTACTGATGTAAGTACACAAATTTGGTCACTTGATATAAAAGGGTTCTCGGATTAAACTTTTGAATAACCAAATGTTTTGCCTTCCCACTATGTGTGTTAATACCTACATTTTGTATGATTTTGCACGAATTGCTTCTAAACACACACATTACAGTACACATCATACGTAATGGAAAAAATTCATTTATTCAAAAAAATACCTTTGTACATGGTTTTCAAATGAACTTTGCGTTCATGCTTGGTTTGTAAGCTGATTACCTATTTGCTGGCTAATCTACGTGTGTGTTTGGTACAGTTGAGGGGAGAGAGAGCGAGAGAGCAACAGACGTAGGTAATAGGTAGGTAGGTACATGCTAAAAAAATTGAGAAAAAGAAATTTCTTTTTTAAATTTATTGAGATTTACCTACATAGGTAGGTACCTACTTACATTACATTTACGTTTGAAGAACACGAATATATCTAGGTGTGCCGTAAAAGGCTTGAGCTAGAAAAAATGTCCTTTTTACCTAAATTCCCTTTATTTGACATTCTAAATATCAAAACAGTAGATATTATAATATCCTGAAGAAGAATAGCACCCAGTTACTATAGTGCCTTTTATAATGAACAATAAACACCCTAAACAACTGACGGATGAATGGATGATGATAATAATAATTGAATTATAATTCAGCTTCCTGCATTAAGAAACTCCCCCCCCCGCGTCTCAGTAAGTTTTCGCCGCACTTAAATCAACGTCAGAGATTGTTTTCCCAAGTTTTAAATCATAAGAAAAAACAATATTCACCCTCCTCTTTGTTTCTTATCCCTCCACCCCCTCCCCCTGAGTTAAACTGAGTTTCTACCACCTCTAATCTAACCTACCCAAGTATACACCCTCTAATCTTCCACTCCCTCTAACTCCTACTACCCTGACTACCCATCCCCAACACCTCTAATATCTAACATACCCCTCTAATCTTTTACTACTAGTCCTGTAAAATTTCACGACCCACCCCTCTAATCTCATACCCAACCTCTAATCTCATACCCCAACCTCTAATCTCATACCCCAACCTCTAATCTCATACCCCAACCTCTAATCTCCTACTACCCCCTCCCCTCTCAGCTCCTGTCGTCCTCACCAGCACACAACTTGTCATAGGTCAGGGGTGGAGGGGAGGGAATGGGAGAGGGAGGGGAGAGTTTTTTTTTATTTATGAATACCATAAAATGCTTAATGACTTCTCTGTTTCAACACTTTTGTTTTCTCTCTCTCTCTCTCTCTCTCTCTCTCTCTCTTCTTTTTCCTCTTTCTCTTCTTTTCCTTCCTCTTCTACTTCTTCTTTTTTTTCTCCCTCTTCTCCTTCTTCTTTTTCTTTCTCTCTCTCTCTCTCTCTCTCTCTCTCTCTCTCTCTGTGGAAACTCCTCCACATTCAGTTGTTTGCATTTCCTTTTCCAAACAAACTTGTCTCGGACAGGCTCGGGATGTGATGGTCTGTAATTGATGGGAATAGCTTTTAATGCATGGGATTTGGTTTTAATTGATGGGAATTGCTTTTAATGAATGGGCATTGTGGTCTTTAATGGATGAGAATTGCTTTTAATGGATTTGAATTGTGGTCTTTAATTGATGGGAAATTCAGTCTCTAATTGATGGGAAGTGTAGTCTTTAAAATGGATGAGACTTGTGGTCCATGTTTGGAAAAAGGGAAAATGGACTTTAGATGTGGAATATGGACCGAAATGTGATTTATGAAGGGTAAATGTAGCCCAGGATAGGACATATGGTTTTTTTATGGACGAGAATTGTGGTCTTATGTATGGATGAGTAATGGGAAATATCTGTAATTGAAGGGAAAAATTACTTTTATGTACCTAATTGATTTGAAATATTTCTTTAATGGATGGGGAAGGTGGTCTCTAATTGATTTGGAAATTTGGTCTTTATGGATTCAAAGTGTGTTCATAATTATTGATTTCAAATATTATGGTACTTATTTAAAGTATGGAAAATTCTGTAATGGACGAGAAATCGAACCTGCAACCCCCGGACTAGACAAAAGAAAGGAAGATAGAGATAGAAGGACACAAAAAGAAAGGAAAGAGAAGGATGAATAGAAAGGAACAGATAGAGAGATGGAAACGGAAAAACGACGGATATTGAAACGGGAAACTCAAAGGAAATGGTGAAATAAGGGAGGGGGGGATAGGAGGGGGAGGAATAAGGATAAGAGGGGGAGAGGGAGGAATTTGAAGAACTGGAATGAAAAGAGCAGCAGGTGGGCCTGGCCTATGACTCAGGCCCTGACCTTGGCGTCTTGAGTAATGGGAAATATCTGTAATTGAAGGGAAAAATTACTTTTATGTACCTAATTGATTTGAAATTTCTTTAATGGATGGGGAAGGTGGTCTCTAATTGATTTGGAAATTTGGTCTTTATGGATTCAAAGTGTGTTCTTAATTATTGATTTCAAATATTATGGTACTTATTTAAAGTATGGAAAATTCTGTAATGGACGAGAAATCGAACCTGCAACCCCCGGACTGTACCTCCATAGTTCTAACCCTGACCGTTGAGTGGAAACTATCACAATCTCCAGATGCAGATTCAAACTTTTTTTATGCTCAGTTTCTTTTTTCTTTCGTTTTAATTTTCTTTCTGTTTATTTTCCTGGTGGAAACAAACTCTGCAGTCACGTTGAAGTTTGAAAACCAAACACTTGAAACTTGAAAGTTTAGATAGGAATAAAAATAAAAGAAATAATAGTCTATGGTAGGTATTCTTGAAGACCCAAGAAAAACTCTAGGTATTCTTGAAGACCCAAGAAAAACTCGTCTCGTTTTTTTTTTTCTTTTTTCTTTAGTTTTTCTCAAAGTTTTAATTTAATCTAATTTTATTGTTCAAAATAATTATAGGTAGGTAGGTAGAACATGAAAATAATATCAACTGAAAATTTGAAATATCGCTGACGCGGCAGTCAATGTGTTTTAAACTAATTTTAATGTTCAAAATAATTATAGGTAGGTAGAACATGAAAATAATATCAAATGAAAATTACAGAAGAAATAGGTAGTATACTCATCCGTAAAAGCAAGTGCTTGTGCCACGGCTGGGGGAAATAAATTCATTATTTAATTAATTAAGTTATTTGAAATAAAATAAACGAGGTAGATTTCTATTCATAATTTTCAGAAGGAATAGTATACTCATCCGTAAAAGCAAGTGCTTGTGCCACGGCTGGGGAAATAAATTCATTATTTAATTAATTAAGTTATTTGAAATAAAACAAACGAGGTAGATTTCTATTCATAATTTTTAGACGTTAATTTTTATTCCATTATTATAATCATTTTAATTGCCGTCCATGTAAATAAGCTGTTGGTAGTTAGTTCTCTTTTCTAAAGAGATTTTTTTTTCTCTCTCCAGAAGAAGAATTCTTACTTCCATTACAATTCGCCCAATATCGGCCAATGCCATCGGCCAATAGGTACAAACAGAGTACATAGACTCATTGACCGATTGAATTGGCGAGTTACCTTGATCAGTATTTTAGGTTGATAACAGTTCGAGCCCATGTAAAGTTGTAATTAAATTCTAACAAATTGTCTCAGTAGGTAGGTAATATATTAGAACAAAATTTATGACTTTCAAATTGGTGATTTGCTTATAGGTCCGAATTTGATGATGAATTATTGATATGTAAGAGAAATATTCAAAGAAATGTTTTTGGTGCCTCATTTCTTTCTAAGATTTTTTCATCTTATCACTCAATGAATTTTTTTTAAAAAAGGTTTGACAGAGGGAACTGTAACTGCTATGGTCTTATCGTCCCGAAATCGAAGATAGAAGGAAGACAGGATAGGAGAAAGCCAGCCGTTCCGAGAACGAACATTATCCCATCAGGATAAAATCCGCCCCGGGCGGGAATCGAACCCGCGGCCTAGCGCTTACAAGGCAGACGCACTACCAACTAAGCTAACTAGGCTGACTGGGGGACCTTAAACAGCCTGAAATTTCCCTTGCTACAGAAATGGTTTCAGGCCCCCTTGATGAACCTAGAATGAAAACAGAGGACCTCTCTAGGAAAGGATCTACCATGATGTCTTGAATGCCGCTTACTGTATTCACCCCTGATGCTTAAAAAAATATTTCGGTTCCAACTAGGTTTTTTACAAACTTTTGTCTTCCGATTTCCTCTTCATTCTTTCACCCTTTTCTTTTTTCATTTTCTTTCCATCTTCCTTTTCTTCTTCTTTTACTTCTTTCTAGTTAATATCTTTAGGATTATCTTACTCTCCATTGGGGTTCTCACAAGAACATTTCTTTTCCTCCTCCTCCTCTTCCTTCTCCACCTTCTGCCTCCTATTTTTCTCCCATTCACATGACGTCATGACGTATTGTTCAATAAAAATTGTTTGCCTCATGAGTGGGGGACTTGAATTCTTGAATATAGCCTTTGTAATACAATCTGAAGCTAACTGAAGTGTTGGATATTAAACTGAAGTAGGTACTTCCTAGTGGATATTGAACGGAAGTGGTGCGGTGGATAAAAGTAGACTTTTATGAGGCTTTTTACACTCCACAGTACACACCTACGCTTTGTTTTTTCTTATGATCAGATCACACGATATCACACAGTTTTGCCCAAAATAACAACCAAAACAACGGTAGGAGAAGAAGGAGGACAAAGAGACATAAGAGTAGAAAGAGGGGAGAGAAGGAGAAGTAAAACGAGGGGCAAAAAATTAGAAGACAGAGAGAACAGAGTGGAAAAGAGAAGAGGAGAAAGATGAGTAAAAAGGAGTGCTGAAAAAGTAAAGGAGAAAAGAACCCAAAAGAGGATGATAGTGAAGGGGGACCAGAGGTAGAGGAATGAGAGAAACAAGGAGATATAAATAAGAGAGAGGAGAGAGAGAGAAAGAGAGAGAGAGAGAGAGAGAGAGAGAGAGAGAGAGAGAGTAGGTACCTACATTAAATTTTGAAAATGATGTCATGAATAAAAATATAAAATGTGAAACGCTCTCGAAAAAGCTATAGGATATCCCAATATGAAACATGTGTACCTAGAGCAGTATACCTACCTACACACTACCTACGAGCATATACCTACCCACTACCTGACTATTACTACCTATCTGAAACCTACCAGGCGAAAAACTAGCTTTTGACATCAAATGAATGAAATACACGTTCTCTAATAGAATAGTTAGGTAGGTACTCTATTTCCTTTGATCTGATCTCCATGGAGCATCAGTGTAATTAAATAAATAAGTGAAAAGGGCATAAGGGCAAAGGGCAGGCAAGGGGTAAAGGTTATAAAAGTGTTAGCGAGAGTAAAGACACTTTTCAATCTCATCCAGACAGGATAAACATGGTATATTATTCCAATCTATTCTATGCATTATACTTATTCTATTCTATTCAAAGGATAATATGCTCTTACTGTCTTGAAACACATGATGGTGTGTGTATCATTTGTCTCTGTTTACCGTGTGTATGTAGCTATAGTCTGTGCAATATAGGTTAGGTATTATACTACTTAGGTATTACTGTGTGAATGTAGCTATAGGCTCTAGTCTATTCCATATAGGTTGGGAATGTTATTATTTATCGTCGTGTATAATTATGTAGCAATAATCTGTACCACGTAGGTTGAGAATATTACCTGATACGAGTCATCAAAGCAACGTTAACAAACCTACGATTTACGATTGATTGTTAGATTCGTTGGACTTCAAAGAAATGTATCATGTTATCAAAAATAATATCAAAATGTTATATTATCAAAATCTGACAAACCTTTCCATAAATTGTCACAGTTTGAGCCTCAATTCTTAAGCTACATGAGAGAGACTGTATATGAGATAGAAAAATTTTCAACCCCTATGAGACAGACTATAGTGTATTGTTACAGAACGCGTCTAGAGAGTATTTAGCTATGTATGTTGTATGTATCATGTATGAACTATAAACGTGAAGCCTCGAGAGGTAAAACGTTCTTTTTCCGGCTCGTTTCATTTTCGCAGGAAGTTGACGCAAAAACTTCGCAAACAATCTCAGACAAAGGCAGGAGAAAACTGAAAATTAAGAAACCCTGTCTTTTTTTCCTGGAAAAGAGGTGGGCGAAAACTTTTTCCTGTAAGATGTGACGATGTTTGTGTTACATTTACGTTGGAATTAATGTCACGAAGTAGCAAAAATGCCAGCAAACTAGATATACCACCAGTGGCCCTTTGCTCGATTGGTCCTGTTGGTATCCGTATAGGTGACCATCCGGGGAAATCGCGTGCTGCTGTCTTGTCCCGGTCCCACTAAAGTTGACTAAGGTTAATGTGAGGTGAGGAGGCGGGTACCTTGAAGGGTAAAATCCTCGTCACTAAAAACCTTGGCAGTTATACCTACTGTGACGTTCCCCATGCAACACTGTAACTTGGAAGAGATGTAGAGGTGATATGGAGGAGGAGTAGAAGAATAGGTACCTAAATAAGAGGTGGAGGAGGAGGATAAAAAGGTAGAGATTTGGAGGTGAAAGAAGAACGCAACACTAAATCCAAATTCCACATTGAGAAAAATTTTGTAGCACGATTAAATTACAGAATGTACAGTCTACAATTTTTATTTTTCACTTTCTTTTCTTTCAATAAAATTTACATTTCCAAAATTCCAAATTTTCTCTCCCTTCTCCTCTCTCAGACCTTTTTTGTAATTCGAGTACCTACCTAAAATCATTAAAGCTCTTCATATTATGCTTCATAAGTTTAGATTAAATTCTGAATAGGAATTTTTGGAGTTAAACTTAAAAGTAAAATAATAATTATATTGGTGTAGAAGAGGGGTAAAAGAGGTAGGTATAATAAAAAAAGTTCATGTTTTTAATGAATAATTAGCGAATTTCAACGCCAATGCGGAGTGTGGGTGGTTTTTTTAGTCCGAATTCATATTTTTTGACCCGTCAGTAAATTATCATAACTTCGGAACGGTTTGACCGATTTCAAATTTCAATGAAATGTAAATATGATGAAGCAGAGGCGTAGACGCTCGACTTTTAGGAGGCGACTACCCTGTATATTAAATAAATAAATAAATAAAATAAATGTCTTTTCTTTGTGTTACTATATCACAACTTTGGTGCTCACTGCAGCATTGTAGGATTTTTCCAAATACATATATCGCAATAATCCAGCTCCCAATTACCTACCATGCTGGCACCGGTCGCTATGCGCATTTATATTACATAGCTACTCATTTTCCACACGAGGCTGAGTGGGCCCCGTAACGGCCAGTCACGGAATCAAACATTTGCATTATACAAATTTCTTGACCCCGCCGGGAATCGAACACGGGTCTCCCGCGTGCAAGGCGAGCGCAGTGACCACTACGCCATGGGAGCTGACATTGGGGGCTTTTATGGGGCAAAAAACTGATTTTTACGGGTTAATTTCCTATGGGGCACTTTGAGGTTGAACACCCTGTATACATAATTAGATAATTAATTAATTACATAGGTACCAGTAAGTAGTGAGAAAATCGCACAACTGGCTTTTATGTAGGTAACAATAATAATAAGTTTATTCTTTCATTCTTTACATATTCTTCATCATCCCTGTAATTACTTCTGTACTTTTAGGGACCATAACTTCTTCTAATTATGTAGTCTTGATTTTCATTTTTTCATTTCATATTTCATTGTTGTTTTCGAGATAGTGGTTTTGTATTTTTTCATTTCGTTCTTATTGTATATCCTTTAACATAATTATGTACAAAACACAAACATTGCTTGCTTTATGAAAACAATGTGAAGGTTTAATTTTTCTACATTCATTATGAAAATTCTCAGATATTTTTACTTATAAGTTGCGCAACATAACCCTAATATCAGCCACATCACATAAGTATTACACATACTCGTACCTTATATGTACATCATAAACCTAGTTTTTAACAACCATCCAAAGAACACTGTTGCCAGACAACTTTCATTGCAAACGTGGGAAATGTGTTATCAGAAAGAAACAGACTTGGTCTTGGAGAAAATACATTATAAACTAAACGATAGAGAGACAGAGAGAGAGAGAGAGCGCATGAAATCAAAAGTTACAAGATAGAGAAAATAAATAAGAAAGAGAGAGAACATGAAGACATGAAATCAGAAGTTACAAAATAGGGAAATTAAATGAGCGAGAGATGAATTAATGAGAAAGTGAACCGTGGAAAGATAAGTAAGACAAGGAATATGACTTCTCATGAAAGAGTTAAATGTATCTAACCATTTATTTCTCTATTAAATTACTCATTTAAATTAAAGTAGGCAAGACCTTTCTCAATATAGAAGTGAGACATGCTGAGTACATCCTGTATACAAAAGAAAACGTTTACACTAAAGCACGCATGAGCTTTCTAAATAGAAA
>NW_007380014.1:22072-24525 GCF_000475195.1 Diaphorina citri
CTCTCTCTCTCTCTCTCTCTCTCTCTCTCTCTCTCTCTCTCTCTCTCTCTCTCTCTCTCTCTCTCTCTCTCTCTCTCTCTGTGGAAACTCCTCCACATTCAGTTGTTTGCATTTCCTTTTCCAAACAAACTTGTCTCGGACAGGCTCGGGATGTGATGGTCTGTAATTGATGGGAATAGCTTTTAATGCATGGGATTTGGTTTTAATTGATGGGAATTTCTTTTAATGAATGGACATTTTGGTCTTTAATTGATGGGAAATTCGGTCTCTAATAAAATTGATGGGAAGTGTAGTCTTTAAATGGATGAGACTTGTGGTCCATGTGTGGAAAAAGGGAAAATGGACTTTAGATGTGGAATATGGACCGAAATGTGATTTATGAAGAGTAAATGTAGCCCAGGATAGGACATAATTATGGTTTTTTATGGACGAGAATTGTGGTCTTATGTATGGATGAGTAATGGGAAAGGAGGAATTTTAATTGTGTTAAGCATAGATGCTTGTCACAAATGTCGTTCCCCGCTTAATATACTACGCTAAATTTTATGACTTGACTTGCAACGAAACGTCAAACTAATAAATATCTATTATTATAGCATTTTTAAATTTATTTAAACTAATACCATTTAAAAGCGTTACGGAACCAAATATCAAGGACCTTTTAATGAAAATAATTTATTATTTGTTTGTTCGTTCGTCTCTTTGGTTATTTATTTACTGATTTATTTACAACAAAATTGATAATTAAATGATTAAAACATTAAAAAGGCAATTAAATCAGTTCTTTTTCCGGCTCGTTTCATTTTCGCCGGAAGTTGACGCAAAAACTTCGCAAACAATCTCAGACAAAGGCAGGAGAAAACTGAAAATGTGAAAATTAAGAAACCCTGTCTTGTTTTCCTGGAAAAGAGGTGGGCGAAAACTTTTCCCTGTAAGATGTGACGATGTTTGTGTAACATTTACGTTGGAATTAATGTCACGAAGTAGCAAAAATGCCAGCAAACTAGATATACCACCATTGGCTCTCGAGAGATTGGTCCTGTTACCTGTTGGTATCTGGATAGGTAAACATCCGGGGAAATCGTGTTCTGTTGGCTTTTCCCCAGCGCCCGGGGTCCCAGTAAAGCTGATGGGTGACGGACGTGACGTGACGTTACGTTACGTTAATGTGAATGTGAGAAGGTGGTTAGGTATATATCTATATATACCACCTATCTAAGAGAGTAAAATCCCCGTCACTACAAACCTTGGTATAGTTATACTGTGACGTTCTTCATGAAACACTGTAACGTGGAAGAATATAGAGGTGGTGGAGAGATAGAAGAACGATAATAAGAGGAGTAGGAGGAGGAGGAGGAGGATAAAAAGGTAGAGATTTGGAGGTGAAAGAAGAACGCAACACTAAGGCCCGGCGCACATTGAGACACAGCTACGCAGCACAGTCACGCAGCACAGCAAAGCAGTTTTTGTAAACCATTGGATTCAATAAGAAAGAACGAATAAAATTACATTATATATCTACATTTTTTTCCGGAACGAGCTGAAGAACAAATTTAGGTACCTACCTATACCTATGTATATTAAAATGAAAACTTTATTAGATTTTTTTCTTCTTTCTTTTTCTCCTTTATTTTTTGAAAATATGGAGATCCGTTAGGGATAGCTTTGAAAAAATTTCCAAGGCTCTTGGGAGTTTTGAAAAGTTTGTGCTTATATTATTTTCTTGCCTTTCCATGTACCTACCTACAAAAAAAAATATGGTTTATTCATTTATTTACATAATAAGATTGATAAATATGTACCTATACCTATGAAGTTTTTCTTCTTCTTCTTCTTCTTCTTCTTCTTCTTCTTCTTTTTCCTCTTCTTCTTCTTCTCCTCCTCCACCTCTTATTATTCCTCTCCTTTGAGCATGATTAATATTTTACTTTTCACTTACTTAGTGAATTAGGTTTTCTTGCCTTTCCATGTACAAAAATAAAAAAATATGGTTTATTCATTTATTTACATAATAAGATTGATAAATATGTACATATACCTACCTACCTATAGGTATGAAGTTTTTCTTCTTCTTCTTCTTCTCCTCCTCCTCCACCTCTTATTATTCCTCTCCTTTGAGCATGATTGATATTTTACTTTTCACTTATACTTAGTGAATTAGGTCAATTAGGTTTAGGTCAATGCCAAAATTTTCCGCTTTCGTTCAGAGTTCCAGATCCACTATGCTAATAAAATTCATCTGTCAGAGATGTGAGGTGGTTTCTCTTCAGTAACACACTGTATAATTCAGTTGGAAACATATTCCAGATGAACTGAAGATATTCTATTGAGTCAGTAACTTAGGGTCTCACAGGAACTATGTACGTTACTATAGGTACTCATCTGTCAGAGATGTGAGGTGGTTTCTCTTCAGTAACACACTGTATAATTCAGTTGGAAACATATTCCAGATG
>NW_007380014.1:24535-32961 GCF_000475195.1 Diaphorina citri
ACCTATAGGTACGATTCTTCACTAAACTTTGAACAAACACTGTTCGTAAAACAATAGTTGTACCACAACGCATACAATACTTTACAAAAGAATTATTTTTGTAACTATTTCGTTTTCTGTTCCATGTATATTATTATCTATTACAAACGGTTTGAACTTTGCTCGTTTCTCATATTTCACGTAAAACAATAGTTGTACCACAACGCATACAATACTTTACAAAAGAGTTATTTTTGTAACTATTTCGTTTTCTGTTCCATGTATATTATTATCTATTACAAACGGTTTGAACTTCGCTCGTTTCTCATATTTCACACAAATAGAACGAGTTTTTTTATCTTTCCCCTACACTTGTATGTTATCCCACATATCATTCCCTGCAAAGTATAAAACAATAGTTGTACCACAACGCATACAATACTTTACTAAAGAGTTATTTTTGTAACTATTTCGTTTTCTGTTCCATGTATATTATTATCTATTACAAACGGTTTGAACTTTGCCCGTTTCTCATATTTCACACAAATAGAACGAGTTTTTTTATCTTTCCCCTACACTTGTATGTTATCCCACATATCATTCCCTGCAAAGTTTCCTCTATATCTTGCTCTAGTTTATCGCGTGACAAGCCCTACTCTCTTATCCGGCTATTTCTCAAATGAATCTCTTCTTTGTGAATTCAGATTCAGATTCCGAGGGAGCTCCCATTGTTTTTGCTTGCAATTTGTTTGGCAAGATTATCTTTAATGCGCTAAAAAACAA
Organism: Diaphorina citri; assembly: GCF_000475195.1. Classification (NCBI taxonomy): domain Eukaryota; kingdom Metazoa; phylum Arthropoda; class Insecta; order Hemiptera; family Psyllidae; genus Diaphorina; species Diaphorina citri. The sequence goes on from NW_007380014.1 coordinate 25,298, forward strand.
CTTGGAAACGACTTTCTTTTCTGTTTGGACTTTTTTTTTCTCAAACTGTTTCAATTCTATATGTATATCTATCAACATTCTTTTTTTTTCACTTTCTTTCCTCCCCTTGGACTTATTATTTTTTCCTTTTTTTAAGGAAAAAAAAAATCCTTAAAACGTGACAAGCCCTTCTCTCTTATCCGGCTATTTCTCAAATGAATCTCTTCTTTGTGAATTCAGATTCAGATTCCGAGGGAACTCCCATTGTTTTTGCTTGCAATTTGTTTGGCTAGATTATCTTTAATGCGCTAAAAAACAACTTAGAAACGACTTTCTTTTCTGTTTGGACTTTTTTTTTCTCAAACTGTTTCAATTCTAAATTTCTATCAACATTCTTTTTTTTTCACTTTCTTTCCTCCCCTTGGACTTATTATTTTTTCCTTTTTTTAAGGAAAAAAAAAATCCTTAAAATTCCCCTAATCTTATTATTTACTTCGTAAAAATATAAAAGATTTAATGACTGTGAAAGCTTAGTTATGCTCTTTATTTTACCATTTGTTTATTTTGCGTACAAGAAAAAACAACGAAACGTCAAACTAATAAATATCTATTATTATAGCATTTTTAAAATTATTTAAACTAATAGCATTTAAAAGCGTTACGGAACCAAATATCGAGGACCTTTTAATGAAAATAATTTATTATTTGTTTGTTCGTCTCTTTGGTTATTTATTTACTGATTTATTTACAACAAAATTGATAATTAAATGATTAAAACATTAAAAAGGCAATTAAATCATCTTCTTCTTCTTCTTCTTCTTCTTCTTCTCCTTCTCCTTCTTCTTCTTCTTCTTCTCCTCCTTCTCCGCCTTCTTCTTGTTAGTTTTCTTATTACTTATTATCGTTATATTTATTCTTCTTCTCCTCGTTTAATCTCTCCTCCTTCTCTTTTTCTTCCCATTCTTTTTCTCCATCCCCTTGTTCTCTCTTCTCCTCCAAGTTCTTCTTCTCTTCTCTTTCTCCGTCTCCTTTTCGTATTATTTTCCTCCTCCTCCTCCTTCTCCTCCTCTCTAAAGAAAACTTTGTTATTTTCTTCTTCTACTGCAGTCTTATCTTTCTTGTTAGAATACTTATGGGTGTCACGTAATGGAGTAGGATAAGGAATAAGAGAGAGAGAGAGAGAGAGAGAGAGAGAGAGAGAGAGAGAGAGAGAGAGAGAGAGAGAGAGAGAACGAGAGAGAGAGGAGAGAGAGAGAGAGAGAGAGAGAGAGAGAGAGAGAGAGAGAGAGAGAGAGACAGAACACGAGAGAAAGGAAGAAGAAGAGAGAACGAGAGAGAAGGAAAGGAGAGGAAGAACGGGGGTGTAAGAGAGACAGAATAATGAGATTCTAAGAGAGGAAGAGAGAGAGAGAGAGAGAGAGAGAGAGAGAGAGAGTGGCAGAGTGGAAAAATACAAGAGGGGGAAAAGAGAGAAAGATAGGGGAAGAGTAAGAATGAAAGTGTAAGAGAGAGAGAGAGAAAGGACAAGATTCATGACACCCATCTTGTTTTTGTTGATAGATGGACAGAGTTCATGTGTCTCTCTCACTCTCCCTCTCTTTTGTCTCTCTCTCCCTCCTTCCCCTCTCTCTCTCCTTCCCCTCCCTCGTAATCTCCCTCTCTCACTCAGTCTCATTGATTGTAATCTTCTCTCCTTTTTCACTTCAACCCAAGCACATCCAATATGCATCATCACAAGGACCAGATGTAATCTTGCTCGAGATAGGGGAACGTGGTGATTTATGGAACCAGGAAGGAAATAAGGGAACCCAGGGGAAGAACGTGATGGATGGTGCCTGTGTGGGTAGAGGGTTTATTAGAAAGAGGGTAAACACGTACTTATAGCTGTACCTAACTGAGGGTTATGAGGGTCATGCTACAGTTCTATGAGGTCATATTCACCTTCTTGAAAATCTAATGAAGATGACATTAAATTTGTGGGTTTTTGATCCATTTACTGCATGGCTAGTGCTCAACGGACTACTTCATAACCTGAAACCTATCCCATGTATTTACACCAGAGAAATATTTAGGACAGTCATTGTAAAACCAAGGTGGGGCGAAGAGCTCCCGTGCTCCTTAATAGTGTAGGGTGGTTAACAGAAAACAGTAAAACTTGATGTAGGTACCTACCGTAGGGACTTTTTAGTTTGTCCCTGAAGAGAGAAGAGGATAAAGTACATTTTAGAAAGCAGGACAATCACCTGCGGCGCAAGAGATTTATGATTATCACCCCTCCCCTCCCCCCCCCCTACACATTACCTCGCCTTTCTCCCCTCCCCTCACACTTCATCCTTCATCTCAGTACACTTCCCCTACATCTCCTCCATCCTTCATCTCAGTACACTTCCCCTACATCTCCTCTCTCCCCTCTCCTCAGTACACTTCCCCTACATCTCCTCCATCCCTTAGTTCCCCTCTTTTCCTTTGCCGTTTCCAATGTTGTATTCTATTAGAATCAGGAAGGGGGGGGGTCAAATGAATTTACCCTGACCTGACCTTTTACATTTCTATGTATTTATGCTACTCCCCCTCACCAAATAAATAATTATATAGGTAGGTATCTTACTGTGATCAATGTTGATATAATGGTACTAAGGTCGAGTTTTAAAACCGTGGATTGTCTCAGTATTGCGTTCAATCCGTGGTTGGCCTGGGGTATTAAGTATGGGGAAATCCTCGTTTCATCTCAATCCCGATTTGGTGAACTCCAGCTTAAATAGATAAAGGAATCCAGGCATCTCCACTAATTCAACTCTTCTTGCATATTGCATACTTCAATAATGACACGGCATTCATACAAAATCATTATGAAAACATGGTAAACCAACATCGGTTGTGGTTGATATAAGGAGAATTCGTTTATTCCTTTGACATTTTCCTAAACATAATACACGCATGTAAAGCAACGTCGGGAGTGGTGAAAATACAGATGGGTAATCACTCCCATTCCAAAGCACGATGGGTTTACCGGTATAGCACTCTCACTCCTGGGCCCTGGGTAGGGAAAGGGTTTCCCGCCATAAATATTTCTGTTTTACCAGTGAAATTTATATTTTTTTTACCCCCAATGGTACTTTTCAGGAACGGTTTGAATTATTTATTTCATTAAAATTCTTGCTTCTGTCTTGATTCTATATTTCATTGTTGTTTTCTTGTTGTTTTCATTGTTGTTTTATAAGGAGAATTATTAAGGAGCTCTGCTTATACGGATGGGTATACCATTTATATGAAAAATGTATGTTCTGAGTTATTTGTCAATCAAATATAAATGGAAACTTGTTAAAAAAAATAAAAAAAATCGTTTATTCATTTGTCATTTTCCTAAATATAATATACGCATGTAAAGCAACGTCGGGAGTGGTGAAAATACAGATGGGTAATCACTCCCATTCCAAAGCACGATGGGTTCACCGGTAGCACTCTCACTCCTGGGCCCTGGGTAGGGAAAGGGTTTCCCGCCATAATTATTTCTGTTAAAAAGAATAGTTCTTGTTTTATAACTCACTCACTCTTTACAAGTCTCTAAAGGTAACACAAGTCTAAAGGTTGTTTTCAAATGCTCGGAGTTGACTATTTATAGGTTTTTTCCCCATCCGTGGCACAAGCTCTGCTTATACGGATGGGTATACCATTTATATGAAAAATGTATGTTCTGAGTTATTTGTCAATCAAATATAAATGGAAACTAACCATCGATCGACGAGGAGAATCTATGTTGTCAAGGCAGTGTGGACGGTTCAAATCGATAGCCGGACTATGTGTGGAATTGTGGACACACCTTAAAGACCCAAGACAAACCTTTTGTTTCAGATCGGTTGGAACATGTGGCTGAAAGCTGCTACTTGCCGTCAGCTTACAACCACACTGGGAGATTTGACATAAGGGGCGTGAAGTTGAGCATCCAAATGAAATGCGAGATCCCTTCAGTAATAATAAAACTGCATCAGAACAATCCAACCCATTCGGGATAGACCCGAGTAGAGACTATCCCAAGAGAAATATATTGAATAACAACACAACGAAAATTGACACAAATGAATCGTCTGCAACAAATCACATTGGAACTATGGACCTCCGAGCATCAACGGCATATAAGGGGCGTGAAGTTGAGCATCCAAATGAAATGCGAGATCCCTTCAGTCATAATAAAACTGCATCAGAACAATCCAACCCATTCGGGATAGACCCGAGTAGAGACTATCCCACGAGAAATACATTGAATAACAACACAACGAAAATTGACACAAATGAATCGTCTGCAACAAATCACATTGGAACTATGGACCTCCGAGCATCAGATAATAAAACTGCATCAGAACAATCCAACCCATTCGGGATAGACCCGAGTAGAGACTATCCCAAGAGAAATACATTGAATAACAACACAACAAAAATTGACACAAATGAATCGTCTGCAACAAATCACATTGGAACTATGGACCTCCGAGCATCAACGGCATCTAATCTTCAAATTATCAAAACACAGGAAACACCAAGTAACACAATGCAGATCAAACCATACGATGCAAACATTATACAAAGGCGAATCCACTCGTACTTTGATTATACGATTGATGTGTTTGTGTTCGGCATTGCTTGCTGGATTTACTTCTTCAAACATCCTATTCTCTGTGTACCAATCCTTCTGCTGTTAATATGTAAACAAATCTATGAGAATAGGGAAAGCTTCCTGTTCTGGAAGAACTATTACAAACAGTATGAACAGAAACCTTCCGAATAGGATTCTTTATAAGACAGGTCGGTCCTATCTTGCGTATCTTACACCGTTTGTGACATAATTTACCATGTGGGTTGGTAAGTAGTCATCTACTGCCTTTGGATTCCCATAACATAAGTACCTAAATGTATCAAAATATTGAAGAGCAGGATTTAAGAGTTTGGGTACTTAAGGTATTCTAGGGAGTCTCTCACTTGGTGTGTTTGAACACTTAGAGCATATTTGTGTCCTTGATTGTTTCCATTTAAGTCTTTATAAATTACCTGTTTAATAACTCATAATAATGTTATTTATTTATTTTCCTAACTTATTGTTCTGTTCATTATACGAGGAGAGTTAATGTACATAGATCTTAAAATAAAATAAGGTACCTTGGGTATTTATTAATTTTAATTATTGTTATCAATAACATAAGTGGAGCAATTTGATTTACGAAAACTATTGCATCATATTGCATGAAACAATCTAATCCTCTGTTCTTAAATTTGCCCCTGGTCTCTCTGCTATACACCTCCTAAACGTTTCAGTACAGGCACCTGCTTACATATTGTACAGATTACATACGTGCATGTATTAGAAATGCATTAATAAAATTTGTTATTATTATCGAAAAAAAAGAACGAACAAAAATGTTCTATAAATAAAAATCTCGCACGGATTTTACACAGGCCGAGTTTTTATATCCGTACATGGATTTTTTTTTTTTTTTTTTTTTTTTTTTTTTTTTTTTTTTTTTTTTTTTTTTTTTCCCTTTTTTTTTTTTTTTTTTTTTTTTTTTTTAATGGTTTTTTTTTTTTTTTTTTTTTTTTTTTAGGCACATAAGAAGCCGTTCTTTTAACTTTCGAGAGCTAAAGTCATATCGGGCTTTATGTACCTACAGATAAAAATCAGGAATGATCTGTAGCTCACCATTTTAGATGGCGGAGTATTTTTGATTTCAGATTCAATGGGTTAAAAATTGAATTTCCACTTGTCAATCACGATTAAATCATATTTCGTGCCTCGCATTTTTGTGATGGGATTCCGTCCCGGTAAAATATCAGTATACCTGCATCAATATAACATGTACGGTTAGCAAATACTCAAGGAAATGCCAAAAAATCAAAGCCAAAACAAAATATTGTTGAAAAAAGAGAAAAAATAATAAGAAGAGATAATAAGGTGAGCCATTGGGAATGGAGGGACCCGGCTAAAAGCGGGACCCAGGGGGGAGGCCAGTCTAACGTAATTTTTAAAAACAGCCAAATTTAAAATTAAACATAGGTCATTATGCAGAATCCGCGCATGCCACTCGGAAATTCTTGTTCATACCAACGTACTTATCTCGAAACGATGACTGAGTACGAAAATAAAAAAATCGAAAAATAAATAATAGGTAAAATAACTTTTCAAAATCAAAATGTACGGTGCTTTTCGCTTTTTTGAATTAGGATGAAATTGTAGATTTTTTTTTATGTATTTTAATTAGATTTTAAATCTAGGTTTTCTAGTTCGCGAATCTTTGTACCCCGAATTAAAAACGTATATAAACAGAGACGTGTGAGGTGCTAAAGTGAAAATGATTGAGATTGTGACCTGTTACTGGATTTGAAGGTGTTTGGTGACGAACATTATCATTGCTGTCTCTGAGACGAGGACAAAATGTCGACTTTGCAAACAGGTGGGTGTACAATTTTCATCTATTAAGATCCAACTTTGACACAGACATAGACTACCACTGGTATATATTTATGAGGAAAGGATCTATCTGTCTGGTGATACAGGAAAAGACGACCTTGAAAAACGTTTAGTAGACTAATGGACTTGTTACCCCAATTTGAATTCGGGCACAATAAGACATTTGAATGGGATAGGAACATCATAAGTCTTGTACATAAAGAAAAATACCTAGACCATTTTCCAGTTGGTTATTTTGACATACCACTAATATTTAACTTGGTTAGTTTGACATGCCCACTAATATTTAACTTGATTAGTCTGACATCTCCACTAATATTTCCTCGACCATTTTTCAGTTCATTCTTTTGACTTTCGACATCGACACTAATACGAGTATTTTCTAGTTGGTCATTTTGACATCTCCACTAATGTTTCCTTTATCATGAATGGAAAGACGGTCACTACCAAGTTGATTATTTCGACATTTCCACCGATATTCCAACAAATAGATTTGTTGGGCAATATTATTATTATTATTATTATTATTATTATTATTATTTAAGTTCTCTCGACGATTTTCTGGTGGACAAGTAAACCGTGTGTTTACAGAGTTCAGAGTAAAGTTTGTGGACAAAAATTTCTTAGTGGTGGTCATGGACATGTAGTGGTGGCGCATTGCCAACCAAACACACACATAAATCAAATCCAGCCAATGGAAAAGTTTGGATTCGTGTGTGATTAATGGGATCACACCTGTCTCTGAACGGTTCAACAGAAAATGAAAATGTGTTCACCTCACTGCGGTCATTTGAGAGGTTCTGTCATGTTTGTAAACCTATAAGAGTTTGGTGGTGACTGTCTTTCCATCCATTCCACCACTTTCATTGTTTTTAGACCCTTGTCATTTCACGCCTATCCTTTTTAGAGAGCGGAGTTGTACGGTGATAGTACATTGAATGTAGAATGTACCTACTGAACTTGAGCAATGTTGCTCGAAAGTGACCATCTGGGCCATCGTGCTGCTGGCTTTTCCCGGCCTTACTTAGGATAGGTAATGGGTATGGTTATTCTGAGGAGGTGGTCATGGTCATCATATCGCCGAATAGAGAGTAAAAGCCCCGTCGGTCGCTAAAAACACTTATTCAAAGATGTTAAATCCCTAAAAATTTCAATTGTGTTTAGATCATTGCCTTTTCAGAAAATTCAGACCTATGAACAAGGTTTTACTATCCAATAACCTGAAATC
>NW_007380015.1:0-23051 GCF_000475195.1 Diaphorina citri
AAGGAGGAGAAGAAGAAGAAACTGGTAAGGAGTAACTAAAAACAAAAGTGAGATTGATAAATGAAATCAAATTGAAAGCCAGCCTAGTAATCTTGGAGGGCAGCGCATCTGCCTTGTAAGCGGTAGGTCGTAGGTTCGATTCTCGTCCTGGACGCATTTTATCCTAAACAAATGAGGTTTGTTCTCGGAACGCCTGGCTTTCTCCTAGCCTGTCTTCCCCCGCTTCGCTTTCGGGATGATGAGACCTTGGCAGTTATACAGTTCCCTCCCTATCAGATCTTTGAAAAGGAAAAAAATCCCCCTCCCATAGTTTTAGAATGAAAATTTTACTCCAAAGTAAAAATGCTGATATTGCTGATGAAGTTGTGGACAAAACTTAAGGGATGGTGATGGTCTGGTGGTGTAGGTGAGAATTTATTCGAATGCATCTGCCTTGTAAGCGCTAGGTCCTAGGTGGATTCCCGCCCTGGACGCATTTTATCCTAAAAAAAAATGAGGTTTGTTCTCGGAACGCCTGGCTTTCTCCTAGCCTGTCTTCCCTCGCTTCGCTTTCGGGATGATAAGACCTTGGCAGTTATACAGTTCCCTCCCTATCAAATCTTTGAAAAGGAAAAAAATCCCCCTCCTATAGTTTTAGAATGAAAATTTCACTCCAAAGTAAAAATGCTGATGAAGTTGTGGACAAAACTTAAGGGATGGTGATGGGCTGGTGGTGTAGGTGAGAATTTATTCGAACTTTTTTGCTGATTCCTTTAGTTCTTTGCTCTATGCGGTTTTCAGACTTCGTACTACCTAAAATAGGAGTAGGTACAAGAAATTAATTTCCTATTATTTCCTAATATTATGTATTTTATATAGAAAAGACTTTGACTTTAGTAAATAGTCCTCCTCTTCTAAGAAAGTACTGTATGACTTTGGTCGACTGTTGTGGGAGGCCGTATTTAGGCCAGCTCCACCATAACATGTATTTTATATTTAAGAAAAGACTTTGACTTCAGTAAATAGTCCTCCTCTTCTAAGAAAGTACTGTATGACTTTGGTCGACTGTTGTGGGAGGCCGTATTTAGGCCAGCTCCACCATAACTTTGGATTCTTTTGTGTAAGTAGGTACCATCAACATACTTGTTTTCAGTCAGACTGAAAACACAAGGCGAAGGTTTTATACCTTCATACCTATTTCATACTTGAAGAGCTTCAGTTTACAAACTTGCCAATCATCAGAAAGAATAGAGAGAGCCCTTGTTAAAACTCCTCAGACTGCGCCATTAATACCCTCTGTCTATTATTATATTTATAACTGAAAAATAATAAAGTTACGAACTTTTATCTTATAGGAAACAAAAGAAAATCTGAGAAACTAAAGTTTCCAGAGACTTTCCCTCTCGGGCTGAGGGAAAAAATATTTTCATCATCCTTTTTACTTTCCTTATCCTATAGGAAGGAAAGTAATGTAATCGGGTCAAATTTTCGATGGTCAGTTTTTAGTGCCAAAACACGTTTTGAGGTCCCTAGAGCCTAAATCCAAAGTTTCAGCCATTGGTCCGTGTCTGTCTGTAAACAAAATATCTCGAGAACAGTAAGAGCTAGAGACTTGAAATTTGGTATGTAGATGTCAAATACAATATCTCGGGAATGGTACAAGCTAGAGACTTGAAATTTGGTATGTAGTTCACAAATGTGACAAAAGGATGCAAAACAAAACGTTTGGTTAAGATGGTTGCTGCGCTTGGCGGTATTATGACCGCTTTTGGACAGATTTCGACCGTTTTTTGGCGGTTTTCAGCTACACAGCGACAAAACGGTTAGAGATATTGTAAAAGAACACTCAAATAAGCATCATTCAATAGGATAAGGAAAGTCGTGTGATGTTCACACCAGATTTTTCTGCTTTTATTCTCAATCAAATAATCATGGGAATACAGGGTGGTTCGTGATTTGCGAACCACGCTTATATCTCAGAAACGGCTAGGAATTAAGGAATGAAATAAACGGCATCATGTAGATGAAATTTTGATGATTAAAATGGCTTTTTTTAAATTTGCAATTTCTTTTGCAAAACGGCCCATTTTTTGCCAAATATGAAAAGTATCAGAGGAGGAAAGTTTGGAAAGATAAGGTGGGTTTTTAGGTTTCAAGGCTGAGGGAAGGGATTGAAAAGTGGGAATAAACGAAAATAATACGCTCTCCAGTTACCTTCAGACTGTCTGACGGACCTACATAGGTAACCTAGGTTTAGGTCTGTCAGTCTGAGTGTGAGGCGGGCGCAAAACTGTATGACCTGAATAATAATCTGAATATATGTATGTACCTACACCTGTGTACTGTTACTTTTGCAGAAAAAATCAACACAGTACCATGTGCTGGTAGCTATTCGGGTATTCATTCGCAAGTAGCCTAAATAATATTTAGAAAGTAAAAAACCTGTGTACTGTTACTTTTGCAGAAAAAATCAACACAGTACCATGTGCTGGTAGCTATTCGAGTATCCATTCGCAATTAGCCTAAATAATATTTAGAAAGTAAAAAGCCAATTGACCGCTATACAAAATTACAAAACAAACTCTCCAGTACTCGTTTTTCAATTTGTACTCGTTTTTCGATTGCAAATATTTCGACGGGTTACTTTCTGGTGTTCTTGTGTTGACCCAGCACCTAAATGGGAAGTATTAGCAGTCTGAGTGTGAGGCGGGGGCAAAACTGTATGACCTGAATAATAATCTGAATATATGTACCTATACCTGTGTACTGTTACTTTTGCAGAAAAAATCAACACAGTACCATGTGCTGGTAGCTATTCGAGTATCCATTCGCAATTAGCCTAAATAATATTTAGAAAGTAAAAAGCCAATTGACCGCTATACAAAATTACAAAACAAACTCTCCACCCACAGCTGGCCCTAAATATTCTTCGACTTTGACTTTTTACCCTCGCCAAACCAAAGGCCAAGGGGAAAATCTTTTCCAGCAAGTTAGGGATAGGAATAATGTACCTATACTCATAATACTACAGGATGGCGCAAAATTAGGTGCCCAGTTTAAAATGAGAGAGATATTGCCGATTAAAATTAAGGAAGTTTACTTCTGTGCCATCCTGTATAATCCATATTAACAATGGTTAGTGGTTGTCAAGACACACAGTATTGTACACTCGCAGCTGCATTTAATAATAAACCGTTATAATTTTATAATTATTATTGTATTTTTTGTTTTAATTAAACTGTCCTACTAAATCACCTCGTGTTTTCCTGAGTCACTAGATTATGAATTTATAACTCTAGAGTAGTCTAGAGTCTAGTGGACAGTGGACACTCTAGAACTATAGATTTTTGATTATTATAATATTATTAATATTAATTGTTAATGAAATACCTAATAAATAGGTAAGTTCCTACTAAGTGTCTATAGTTCATCTAGCTATTGAAAAGAAAACTCTGAAAATTACGACAGATAATTGTAAAAAATCTTATGAACGCCTACTAAAAAAAGAAAGTATGCAATGCGCATAACAAAAACCTACATACTCGTACGACGAAGTGTAGGTGTATATCTGTATATGTAGGTAGGTCTGGTAGGTACCTACTTGCAAATTACCTACCTACTTAAGTCTGGGTTAATATAAGGAGATCAAGAAGTAAGTCATATCCCGAATCCATGAGGTGGTAGCCCTATTTGACATCGAAACAGGTACGAGTCCAATTTCACAATGTCAGACGAAGTTCTTATTGCCATCTTTAAAAATTTAATTTCCGTCGTAGGGGGATAGATTGCCCATATAGGGGTAACTTTTCCCATCATTGAATATAAAATGTGGCGCCATCTCACGAATTTATTTTGTAGGGATAGGGGGATGCAAATGGAGTCTCAGATTTCCAATGCCTAAAAGTTACCCCAAGTTTTATTCGAAAGGATGGTGAAATTTCTGGTCAAAGGGTAGGAGAAAGTTCGTCAGAGGGAAGGAAAAATCTGGTTGTGGAAGAAAGGGGGTGCGTTTTTTTTATCTTTTCCTTTTGGAGAGCGTGATTTATGATCTGAAATTTCAATAAATCAAACTGGAGGTTATCTGAACGCTCCCCCCTTTCTCTTTCCCACAGTCAATGTGAGAATTTCACTTTTTGTTCAGATTCATTTTCTTGGGGTTCTAAACTTTCTTTATGTTGTGTCAACTGAAAAGGGAGCTTACTCATTCTGCACTCTGGATTTTTTTCTAATTGACTCACAAATTCACAAAATTATATGAATTTTAGTTCCAAACTTTGAATTAAGGAGCCACCCCTAGCGATTCTGGATGGAACTGGGATATTATACGTATGGCTCAATCCTAGATAGATATCAATTCTGATTGGGTAAAACCCGCTCTAAAAGTGCATAGTGCTTGTAGAACTTTATGAAGAAATATGGCCCCCAGATAACCTATTTTTCGTAGTGTTCACCCTGTCTATAAGCTGTCTTCGCTTTTCATCAAATCACCGTCTGGGTTATCCTGATGAAATCCATCATTTTATCTCATCGGAGTTTCACTACTTGCGGTCAACTTGTTCGGAAACGTGCCAGATAAAAAATAAAAGAATAAAAAAAACCTTATAGGTCCTGGTATAGTATATAAGATAAAGCAGTTAGAAGGTTTATGAAATGAATGATGGAAAGAAGAGGGTTTTGTTAAAGTCTAGCCTTAGTCAAAAGAGTTTGAAGTCTGGGTGAGGTCACAGAAATTCCCAACGATTTCGGTCAATTCTTCAAGGAACTTGATCTGGTATGTAAAAGGCCATTTTAACCGCAACTGTTATGCAGCCTTTCTGATACAAATCTAAGTATTCCCATAAACTCTATCTAGCAATCTTGCTATATGCTATATCCCATCATTTCTGATTCCTGATAAACATCAACAACATAGATGGGAATATTTTATATTATGTAGATGTACAATGTACATACCTACATATGTATTGGCAAAAATTCAAAAAAAGCAACTTTTTTACTTTCTTTTCTGTGAAAAGTATATGAATAAAAAACCTCGCGTTACCTACATTTTTTTCGGATTTCATAAGTAGGTATCTCGTTTTCTACCTTTTCTTTCTTTTCTTTTGATTTTCTCTCTCTCTCTCTCTCTCTCTCTCTCTCTCTATTATCTATCTATCAAGGAGGAGGAGGAAGAAAAAGAGGGAGGAGAAGAAGAAGGAAAAGAAGAAGAAGAAGGAAAGGAAGAAAAAGAAGGAGAAGAAAACATAAGGACTTTCTCCAAACGGCCACAAAACATTCCTCCTTACTCCCGAGTCAGGTCCGATATAAGAGGGTCGTTTTCTTCGGATCCAATAAGTTTTCAGGCCCAAGACTCCCAAGCCCGTGGTATAGTATTTTGACACAATTCGAATTTGGGCCTTTTTGAAATAGGTACCTGAGATTTTTTCTTTTTCCTAAAGACCCTCTCAAAATTTTCATTTCCTGATGGCCCTGCCCTAACCCCGTCCAGCATTCACCTTGGGTTTTGTGCAACATTTGCTATTTCAGCTTCACTCCCTTTTCAATTTTCTTTCACAACTATATTTTCTTTCTTTCCCTCTCTCTCTCTCTCTCACTCTCTCCATCTCTCTCTCACTCTCTCCATCTCTCTCTCTCCCTCTCCATCTCTCTCTCTCCTCTCTCTCTCTCTCCCTCCTCTTTGGCAAAGTGTACATTCCATAAGTGATGCTTATGCTTTTTACTTTTTCGTTTTCACTTTCCTCCCATTTCCTCTTCTTATTTTGTCACCTTTCTCTTTGATTTGAACTTATTGACCTTTCTTTTCCGAGGATGTTTTTCCTCTTTCCTTCCTCTTTATTTCTCTCTTTATATTTTTGTTTCTTCTCCTTTCTTTTTCTTCTCATATAGTTCCAGTCACGAGTTCTTGTTGGTCTTATTTTTAGTTATATTCAAGTACAGTCGAACGGAATCCAAGGGATCTGCAATATTTACCCCCCTTTTCCAGGATTCCCATTTAGACAGGTCCCAATTGAGCAGTTGCAAATGGGTAAAAATCATAAATAAATGGTCGATTCCTATGTAAAAAGTTGGGAAAAATCCAAATCTGAGGTCAAATCTCCGAAAAAATAACTGTAAAAGGTCGAAAATTCAATTTTTATTTTCCGTTCTAATGAAAGAGTTCAAATATGTGTGACGTCAGACTTTACGGTTGTTTTTTTCGTCCGTTAGGTAGCGCCACTATGCAAGCGCGCTAGCGGAGGAGCAGAAAGAATTGCGCAGAAACGTATGTTGTCCTCATTTTTCCTGCTCTATGACTTTGAAACATCACCCTAGTAAGCGCAACTGATCTATTAAACAGGTTCGACTATACCTATCTTGATATCTTCCTGAATAGTTTCTTTACTTATCTTATATTCAACCATTGTCTCGCAATCCATAAAATTATCTTCCTTCAAACAGATTCGACTATATACCTATCTTGATATCTTCCTGAATAGTTTCTTTACTTATCTTATATTCAACCATTGTCTCGCAATCCATAAAATTATCTTCCTTCAATAGCATTTGATTTGGAAGTTTTGGAACTAAAAAAAAAATCAGCTGTTCTTGGTATGCGTGCATTTTGACTTTTTAGTCCCACAGGACTTTGCCTAGATTCTACTGACCTCTCGTTTATCTTCCTCCTCTTTCCTCGTACCCACCAGGACTGATGGGGTTTCCCCCTCTCCCATTTCTACTTTACCTCATTTCGATTTACTTTCTTCACCCCTGAATTATTCGTAAATCGCATCCATGAAGGGGGGAGGGAGGGAGAGAGAGAGAGGAGGAAGGGAGAGAGAGAGAAAAGAAAGTTACTGCCAAAAAAGTGCTTTCTGAATGAAGGCAATTTTATGTTTTCTTGTTGAATAATTCAGATTTCCTCAGCTTTCATCTAAACACTCCAAGCTCGAAGGGTTTATACCTCAAAAAGTTCTGAAAGCTCAAAATATAACCGGAGTCTTCAAAGCTCAAAGTTATAGCTTTTCAAGCTCTCTCGAAACGGATGGGAAACTAATGAGGCATGACGTTGGATATTTTTCTTTATTAAAACTGTCAACTCTCATCAGATATCATATTATCAGATATTAGGTTGATATTAGCTGTGTTTTCAACTCTGATGATTATCCGGAAGCCCTTTTACTCCGATGATGGAGACCATGGGTGAGCACATGACTTGAGCATCAGTCCATTTTTTGGACCATCAAATAAGTATTTACCTCATATAATGTCAAGGTTATTCCAACATTAGATATGTAGGTATGTACCTATAAATACATAATAGCCGTAATAACTACCCTCTTTTTAGTCCCACAGGACTTTGCCTATCTTACTGACCTCTCGTTTATCTTCCTCCTCTTTCCTCGTACCCACCTGGACTGATGGGGTTTTCCCCTCTCCCATTTCTACTTTACCTCATTTCGATGTACTTTCTAATTTCTTCACCCCTGAATTATTCGTAAATCGCATTCATGAAGGAGGGAGGGAGAGAGAGAGAGAAAGAGAGAGAGAGAAGGAGAGACAGAAAAGAAAGTTACTGCCAAAAAAGTGCTTTCTGAATGAAGGCAATTTTATGTTTTCTTGTTGAATAATTCAGATTTCCTCAGCTTTCAGTAGGGAAAAACCAATCCTTGACTTCATTTAGGTTAACCCTTTTAGTCAACTTTTTCTTTATGTCTTGTACGTAAATATCTTTAAAGTGTTGAATGGCTAGTAAGGTAATGGAAATTTTCCTCAAAAACCGTTCAGGATTAAATAAAGGGCACATCTCACTCCTCTTTCTCTCAATGGGTTAAGCAAAAAACTTTTGGTTAGATTGAAAAGAGTAAAAAACAACATTCTATACAACTGAAGAAAAGCCAAGCTCTGAATATTTTTCGCCTCAATCCAATTTTGTTTCTACCTATTTGTTGCTCGGGAGAGAAATTTTTAACCAGAAATAAAAAAGAATAGAAAATTTTCGAGGCGGAAAAGAAAAAAAAATAAAACTTGTTGAAGATTAAGAAAAGCAGAACAAAAGATACCATCAGCATTGACAAGAAATCAAAGATGGCGGACGTGGCGTGGCTTTCATACAATACAAATTCGCAGAAGAAAGAAACAGCATAGGAGATAATTTCTTCTGAGAAATTGAACATGATATTGATACCTATTAACAGGAACAACAAACCAACAATAGGTAGGTATGTAGAAAGAGAACAAATACCTACCTACGTGTAGGTACCATGGGCAAATACATGGAAATGCCCCCCGCCCCCAATTTTTTATGAGGGGGCAAGGGTATGTTACCATCAAAGGGTATGTTACAAAGCAAGAACTTCTACATAGAAAGGTTCAAAGATAAAAAAATAAAAATAAAAAAATAAACCCAGAAAAATTCAGCTCCAGTAACTGCACAGGTCCACCATAACTTTGGATTCTTTTGTGTAAGTTATAGGTACCATCAACATACTTGTTTTCAGTCAGACTGAAAACACAAGGCGAATGTTTTATACCTTCATACCTATTTCATACTTGAAGAGCTTCAGTTTACAAACTTGCCAATCATCAGAAAGAATAGAGGGAGCCCTTGTTAAAACTCCTCAGACTGCGCCATTAATACCCTCTGTCTATTATTATATTTATAACTGAAAAATAATAAAGTTACGAACTTTTATCTTATAGAAAACAAAAGAAAATCTGAGAAAGTAAAGTTTCCAGAGACTTTCCCTCTCGGGCTGAGGGAAAAAATATTTTCATCATCCTTTTTACTTTCCTTATCCTATAGGAAGGAAAGTAATGTAATCGGGTCAAATTTTCGATGGTCAGTTTTTAGTGCCAAAACACTAACTACCCTCACATAATTATTATGTACCTACTTGAAACATAGTTTTATAGAAGTTCTGTTGGATAGGTAGGTATTGTATTGGGATGGATAGTATCACCTATGAGGAAATGGAGAGCTTTCGTCAAGTTTGAGACCAGATTAAATTCCACATACCTGTAACAACAAACAAAAATATAAAGTTTTAAAAATCAATTTGAAAAAAGCTACCTAATACAAACTTACATAAGTAGGTACCTATGTAGGTACCTAATACCTTTGTAACTCGGTAACAAAATAATAAAATTGTAAATGTAAACAAATTTAATGTAAATGTAATCGAAAGACTATGATAAATGAGAATTCTTGAATGACAAGAAAGGGTACTTACCTACTCCCACTGAATTCTCACGCATTTCTTATCTCTACCCCTATCTTATATCTTATCTCGTTTCATTTCTAGCCCTTATGTTTCTTATCTCTTGTGTCTGCCCCTATCTTATTTCATCTCATTCCTAGATTTTGTAGTCCTTATGTTTCTTATCTAAATAGTCTCTAACCTCAAACTACTTTAATATCAAAGGTACCTTCTGGTGCATATTTATAACAACAATAATGTAACCTCTACAAACATGTTATACAATATACACATTAGAACATTAATGTAACCTACATGTTGTCATTCTGATGCAATTGCGACCGCAACTAATGTTTCTAAACAACAACAATAATGTAACCTCTACATGTTATACAATATACACATTAGAACATTAATGTAACCTACATGTTGTCATTCTGATGCAATTGCGACCGCAACTAATGTTTCTAACCCCTGTACAGATGATACCTACCTAACATACAATGCGACAAAACCCACCATAATGTACCTATACTCATAATAATACAGGATGGCGCAAAATTAGGTGCCCAGTTTGAAATTGGAGAGATATTGCCGATTGAAATTAAGGACGTTTACTACTGTGCCATCCTGTATAATCCATATTAACAATGGTTAGTGGTTGTCAAGACACACAGTATTATACACTCGCAGCTGCATTTAATAATAAACCGTTATAATTTTATAATTATTATTGTATTTTTTGTTTTAATTAAACTGTCCTACTAAATCACCTCGTGTTTTCCTGAGTCACTAGATTATGAATTTATAACTCTAGAGTAGTCTAGCTAGAGTCTAGTGGACAGTGGACACTCTAGAACTATAGATTTTTGATTATTCGGACAGAGAGAAATATTACCGAGTATCAATCATTTGTGAACAAACTTTTGTTGAAATCTCTCTATTCTTAAATGATAGTAGTCAGATGTATTGTTAAAGATTGTTATTAATTGCTAACTTCACAAACTATTGTTAATGGAGTTCGCCCGCCTCTGAGATTTTGTGGCGGACTAGTAGCTTTACCCTTTTTCAATCCGAAGGCGAAAGTTCTAGGTTCGAAGCTCGGTAGGGGTAGGAATTTCTGAGCGAATTCGGCTGTCCTCAAATTGGATATAAGGATATATGTATCTAAAAGGCTAGTGTCCTGATCCCCAAACAACTCAGTATACTCTTCACTTTTTGTCCAAGTGCATGAATCTCTATGGAGCCCTTAGCCCTTAATTCTCAAATAAGGGCTCTTTGAGAAATTTCCCATTTCCCCTTACATTATTATGTTTGACGAAAACTGAGAAGCAACAACTTAACAAAGGAATAAACGAAGCTCTCCCTAAGCTGCTTGAAAACTTCAAACAAGCAAAGCACATCAGGTAGAAAAATAGTAAGCTTTTAGGATTAGAGAGAATTTTAGAGTGAGCAGTGAGGTGTAACGCGTACGGGGGGGTGACGTAAGTAGCTTTGTCCATTAGTATAGGAAGAGGGGGACAAAAATGTTTTGAATCTTGAGGTAAACAACCGAGATCTCAAGGTCTCTCCATACAAATCCCTGAAATTTTCAATAAAATGAAAATAAATTTAATATTAACTACCCTAGTGATTATGAAAAATGATGTTGTTGTTGTTGTTGTTGTTTTTGATGATGCCGTTTTCCTTTATCTAAATCTAATATTGTTTCATTGATTGGTAAACAAAATTAGAAATGCTTATTCCCTTAAAAAGGAAATTGATAGAAATAAAGTTTTATTGAAAATTGAAATTAAAATTGAAGAATTTTAAAAATTTTGATAAAATTGAATATCCTGTTGTTCATCTTCAATTTCCCATCAGCCCCCCCCCACACACACACCACAAGTACCCCAAGTCCCAAGATACGAGTAGATACATACATAACTGTGCCAAAACTGAGGACTTTTCAAGGTCATCATATTTATCTTTTGCTGAGGATAATATCTCCCCACCCTCTTTCTCCTCCTCCTCCTCCTTAACAATCTTTTTCCTTATCTTTCATACCCTCTCTATATCCCCTTTATACTCGTACTTCTTCTTCTTCTCCTACTCCTCCTTCTTCTTCTCTCTCTTTTGACCTATTTCTCCTCCTCTCCTTTGTACCTACTCTTTTTCTCCTTCTCCTTCCACAATCTTTCTCCTTCTTTGTCATTCTCATTCATCTTCTCCCTCCTACTGTCCTTCTTGCTCCCTCTTCTTCTGAGAACTCTTTCTCTCATTCTCCTGTGAGTACTTCTCCTTATCTTTCATTCTCTGTCTCTCTCTTCTCTTCTTTCTCCTAACTTTCCTCTCGCCTAACCCATTGAAATAAGGAACCGTTGAGCCCACACCGTAAAAAAAAAGAACTTTATTTGCACAATGAAAATGGAAAAAGAAAGAAAGATAGATATTATTTGATTTATTTGTAAATATTGGAGAAAAAAATCATAGAGCTGTATTTACTTAGCTGCGATATTTTCTCTTCCTTCTAATACTTTATTTACAAAACTTTGTATTTATTTCTGTCTTATTATACAATGAACATGCAACTTTCCCATCCAAGGATTCTATTGTGCGAACTTGGGTAACTTTTAGGCATTGGAAATCTGAGACTCCATTTGCATCCCCCTATCCCTAACTTGCTGGAAAAGATTTTCCCCTTGGCCTTTGGTTTGGCGAGGGTAAAAAGTCAAAGTCGAAGAATATTTAGGGCCAGCTGTGGGTGGAGAGTTTGTTTTGTAATTTTGTATAGCGGTCAATTGGCTTTTTACTTTCTAAATATTATTTAGGCTACTTGCGAATGAATACTCGAATAGCTACCAGCACATGGTACTGTGTTGATTTTTTCTGCAAAAGTAACAGTACACAGGTGTAGGTACATATATTCAGATTATTATTCAGGTCATACAGTTTTGCCCCCGCCTCACACTCAGACTGACAGACCTGAACCTAGGTTACCTATGTAGGTCCATCAGACGGTCTGAAGGTAACTGGAGAGCGTATTATTTTCGTTTATTCCTACTTTTCAATCCATTCCCTTAGCCTTGAAACCTAAAAACCCACCTTATCTTTTCAAACTTTCCTCCTCTGATACTTTTCCACCTCATCCTTCTCTCCTTTCTTTTCTTCTCCCTTTTCTCTTCCACCTCATCCTTCTCCCTTTTCTCTTCCACCTCATCCTTCCCCCTTTTCTCTTCCACCTCATCCTTCTCCCTTTTCTCTTCCACTCCCTTTCCTTTTGCTCTCCCTTTCTCTTCTCCAAGCACATCAAACGCATACTCAATATCCTCATTTGTTTCATTCCACATTCCTGTACCCGCATCTATTTCTCCAATGTTTCTCTCAACCCTTTCTCTTCTCCAAACACATCAAACGCATACTCAATATCCTCATTTGTTTCATTTCACATTCCTGTACCCGCATCAATTTCTCCAATGTTTCTCTCACTCTGTTTGCAATTTAATTAACTTTGCTCTCACCATCATCTTCATCTTCATGTTTTGGTGAATTTTCAAACACATCAAACGCATACTCAATATCCTCATTTGTTTCATTCCACATTCCTGTACCCGCATCTATTTCTCCAATGTTTCTCTCACTCTGTTTGCAATTTAATTAACTTTGCTCTCACCATCATCTTCATCTTCATGTTTTGGTGAATTTTCTGGTTTTTCTCTTCATTCTATTTTAGTTTCCTCTTCTCTTCTGAATTTTCTGGTTTTTCTCTTCATTCTATTTTAGTTTCAACACATCAAACGCATACTCAATATCCTCATTTGTTTCATTCCACATTCCTGTACCCGCATCTATTTCTCCAATGTTTCTCTCACTCTGTTTGCAATTTAATTAACTTTGCTCTCACCATCATCTTTTCCTCCTCCTTCTTCTTCTTCTCCTTCTCCTCCTCCTCCTTCTCCTCCTTCTCCTCCTCCTCCTTCTCCTCCTCCTCCTTCTTCTTCACAATCTTTTTCCTTATCTTTCATACCCTCTCTATATCCCCTTTATACACGTACTTCTTCTTCTCCTTCTCCTCTTCCTTCTTCTCCTTCTCTTCTCTTTTGACCTATTTCTCCTCCTCTCCTTTGTACCTACTCTTTTTCTCCTTCTCTTTCCACAATCTTTCTCCTTCTTTGTCATTCTCATTCATCTTCTCCTTCCTACTGTCCTTCTTGCTCCCTCTTCTTTTGATAACTCTTTCTCTCATTCTCCTGTGAGTACTTCTCCTTATCTTTCATTCTCTGTCTCTCTCTTCTCTTCTTTCTCCTAACTTTTCTCTCTCTCTCTCTCTCTCTGGTCCCCATAGACCTTTGTTTCAGGGAACACAGAACTAACGTTCTTTCTCTCTTGTAAATATCCCTATCTTTGCGCTAACTTTTCTCTCTCTCTGGTCCCCATAGACCTTTGTTTCAAAGAACACAGAACTAACGTGCTCTCTCTCTCCTGTTCTCTTTCTCTCTTGTAAATATCCCTATCTTTGTTCCTCTCACGTTCTAAATCAACATTTGTAGCCTCCCCCCTCCCCCCCCTCTCTCCCTCTCTCTTTCTCCTCTCTCTCTCTCTGGTCCCCATAGACCTTTGTTTCAGGGAACACAGAACTAACGTTCTTTCTCTCTTGTAAATATCCCTATCTTTGTTCCTCTCACGTTCTAAATCAACATTTGGAGTCGCCCTCTCCCTCTCCTGCTCCATCTTTCTCTCTCTCTCTCTCTCTCTCTCTCTCTCTCTCTTGTAGATATCTCTTTCTTTGTTCCTCTCACGCTCTAAATCAACATTTGGAACGGCTTTTGTTTTTGACCTTTGGAATTACCCACTTGGGAATATTAATAACATTAATTCACAATCCCCTCCCCTCCGCCCCCTCTCTTTCTCTTCTCTTTCCCCTCCTTCTTTCTATCTCTCTCTCTTCTTGCTTTTCCAAACTTTAGAACACTTTTTTCTCCTCCTCCTCCTCCTCCTCCTTTCCCCATTTTCTTGGAAAATGTTTCGGGCTAAAAAGTTTTCTCGAAAGTAAAGGCGAGAATGATTTCTTTGTTCCTCTCACGCTCTAAATCAACATTTGGAACGGCTCTTGTTTTTGACCTTTGGAATTACCCACTTGGGAATATTAATAACATTAATTCACAAGAAAGAGAGGGGGGCGGAGGGGAGGCTCCGCCCCTTCTCTTTCCCCTCCTTCTTTCTATCTCTCTCTCTTTTCTTGCTTTTCCAAACTTTGGAACACTTTTTTCTCCTCCTCCTCCTCCTCCTCCTCCTCCTTTCCCCATTTTCTTGGAAAATGTTTCGGGCTAAAAAGTTTTCTCGAAAGTAAAGGCGAGAATGATGGCTAAGGGAAAACCTGGAGGAAGTGGAGGAAGAGAAGAAAAAGGAGGGGACAAAGAGAGGGGAGGGGAAAAAGGACGGGAGAGAAAAAGAGGAGAAGGAAGAGGAGAAGAAGAATAAGGAGTTAGTGAAGGTGGAATAGACCTGGGTCTTCAGGTCATTTCTCAATGTTTTTTGACTTCTGGAGCAAGCCTCGGGGATAAAAAGCATCCTGAATCCTGATTCCTGATGTTCCTGGTCGTGAAATCCACACATAGTTGACGGCCGTCGATCGACGATATAAATTTATGATGTCAAGGCGATGTGGACGGTTTCAGTCAGCCGTCGACTATAATGTTTGGACACAACTTCAGTGCCTTCTTTGCAACAATTCCTTCTGACTTCTGTTGGAAGTTTTTTTTCTCCAAGTTTGCTGTCACTTACCAATCTTTTTATGTATATTTTTTTTCCCATATCTTAACCAGGTCAGGCTTAGTGCACGAATTCCAATCAGAGAGCCGATAAAACTCTGACACCACCGAGAATCGAACCCGGGACCTAAGAAGAAGGATAAGGAGTTAGTGAAGGTGGAATAGACCTGGATCTTCAGGTCATTTCCCAATGTTTTTTGACTTCTGGAGCAAGCCTCGGGGATAAAAAGCATCCTGAATCCTGATTCCTGATGTTCCTGGTCGTGAAATCCACACATAGTTGGCGGCCGTCGATCGACGAGATGAATTTATGATGTCAAGGCGATGTGGACGGTTTCAGTCAGCCGTGGACTAGGATGTTTGGACACAGCTTCAGTGCCTTCTTTGTAATAATTCCTTCTGACTTCTGTTGGAAGTTTTTTCTCCAAGTTTGCTGTCACTTACCAATATCTTAACCAGGTCAGGCTTAGTGCACGCTCTGCCCCTATCTTATTTCATCTCATTCCTAGATTTTCTAGTCCTTATGTTTCTTATCTAAATAGTCTCTAACCTCAAACTACTTTAATATCAAAGGTACCTTCTGGTGCATATTTATAACAACATCAGCAAAAGGTGCACTGGGTGCCGCCCACAGGCAGAATTAAACGCTTTTTGGCGGTTTTCACTAAACGGTTAGAGATATCGAATCTCAAATTAACAAATACTTACCTAATTATTAACATGAAAATAAAAGGGAAACATTACCAAGTTGAAATTGAGAGAAGGTTGAATGAATTGAGATTCAGCATTTTCAGCAGACACGAAAAACTGGGAATGCAGACTTGGCCTTATTTTCTGATCTCACCACTTTTGTAGGCCGAAATTTTTGGATAGGAACTTGGCCCTTTTTCACATTTATGTTTTTGTGGGGGATCTTACTTACCTCCTCTTAGAAGTTTTTGCGAATTCCAATCAGAGAGCCGATAGAACTCTGACACCACCGAGAATCGAACCCGGGACCTCCGGAATGAAAACCCATTGATATACCTAACACTCTTTCACAGAGGTTATACGAATTGTTCTTATTATTTATCAATTATATTTTTGTACAGGACTTCGAAACCCAATTCAGATTCGAATTCAGGATAAGCTGTCTAAACAAAGGAAGGGGGTGCGTTTTTTTTTATCTTTTCCTTTTGGAGAGCGTGATTTATGATCTGAAATTTCAATAAATCAAACTGGAAGCTATCTGAACGCTCCCCCCTTTCTCTTTCCCTCAGTCAATGTGAGAATTTCACTTTTTGTTCGGATTCATTTTCTTGGGGTTCTAAACTTTCTTTATGTTGGTCTAGGTACAAATTGTTTGCACATGTATCTATCCTTTGTGTTTAGCATTTTTCCTTTCCCGAGTTTCCACCTTGGTATTTCTGTAGGTACCTATTTGCTACCTACCTGTATCTGTAAATTTATTAGTTTCCTCATTTGTTCTTTTCGTTTTTACATTCCATTTCAACCTTCTCTTTTTCATTTATTTACAATGTCGTCCAATTTACACGGACTGAAAGTCCGGTATCTATCCTTTGTGTTTAGCATTTTTCCTTTCCCGAGTTTCCACCTTGGTATTTCTGTAGGTACCTATTTGCTACTTACCTACCTGTAAATTTATTAGTTTACTTATTTGTTCTTTTCGTTTTTACATTCCATTTCAACCTTCTCTTTTTCATTTATTTACAATGTCGTCCAATTTACACGGACTGAAAGTCTATATCCTTTGTGTTTAGCATTTTTCCTTTCCCGAGTTTCCACCTTGGTATTTCTGTAAGTACGTATTTGCTACTTACCTACCTATGTTTACATATTTGTTCTTTTCGTTTTTACATTCCATTTCAACCTTCTCTTTTTCATTTATTTACAATGTCGTCCAATTTACACGGACTGAAAGTCCAAAATTGTTGATTTTTTCCACTCTCCAAAGAATGGGAAACGTTTTAGTTATTCCCATTCGTCACGGTACAAAAATAAATAATAGGAGAAATAAATTTAAAAAGAAAAAAAAATTGTCGGTTCCGTTTGGTGTCAAACAAAAGTGAGGCTTTGGATTTTGGACATTTTAAGTCCCTGTTTGACTTTTACGTAACGGAGGATTTTTTACGGTCAAAAAGATAACTAAAAAAAAACCTTTTTCTATATCGTCTATGTACTCGTACGAGTATATCCCCCTATATATTTTCCTGTTCATATCTACCAGCTTGATTTATTAAGCTTCAATATACTCAAGTTCATTCATTGGATAAAAAAAAAAAAAAAAAAACAACCCCAAAACAACAGAAAATTTGTTTCATAATAGCATCATTCAGCAAGGGCTGTCAGAGTATAGGAATGGAACTACAATGTGTCCCGTATAGCTTGCACTCAACTGTACACATAAACATTTCACACCTAGTATGAACAAAGCACGAACAATTCATGAGAACAAGAAGGAATAACATACATAACATAACTAAATGGAAAGAACAAAGTTAGATTCAATCTCACTGCAATCACATACCTAAACCTTTTGCAAAAAAAAAGGAGAAAAAAATGGAATTCCCTCCCTCCAAAAACATAGTGTGGGGAGGGGGGGAGCTTTTATTCAAATCGCGCCGGGCTCTTTGCCAAGTCAAGTGTACACGAAATAATTCATTTCCTCGACGGGTAGTTGAGTAAATATATTAGGCTGATGGGCGACGCTTCGAACTTTTGACGTTCGCGCGCCACACGTTCCGGCGGGACGGTCGTACAGACCTATAGGTTTGTCCGATAGTGGGAGAGTGCGTATCCTGCCTTAGAAATAATAGCATCATTCAGCAAGGGCTGTGTCAGAGTATAGGAATGGAACTACAATGTGTCCCGTATAGCTTGCACTCAACTGTACATAAACATTTCACACCTAGTATGAACAAAGCACGAACAATTCATGAGAACAAGAAGGAACCCCATTACTTATACATACATAACATAACTAAATGGAAAGAACAAAGTTAGATTCAATCTCACTGCAATCACATACCTAAACCTTTTACAAAAAAAAGGAGAAAAAAAATGGAATTCCCTCCCTCCAAAAACATAGTGTGGGGAGGGGGGAGCTTTTATTCAAATCGCGCCGGGCTCTTTGCCAAGTCAAGACCGTATAGCTTGCACTCAACTGTACATAAACATTTCACACCTAGTATGAACAAAGCACGAACAATTCATGAGAACAAGAAGGAACCCCATTACTTACATACATAACATAACTAAATGGAAAGAACAAAGTTAGATTCAATCTCACTGCAATCACATACCTAAACCTTTTGCAAAAAAAGGAGAAAAAATGGAATTCCCTCCCTCCAAAAACATAGTGTGGGGAGGGGGGAGCTTTTATTCAAATCGCGCCGGGCTCTTTGCCAAGTCAAGTGTACACGAAATAATTCATTTCCTCGACGGGTAGTTGAGTACGTGACTTGGCGTTCAATACACGACCCGTACTACGGATTGCAGTAGTTGTATATTTCATAGGGGAAGGACGCAACGCCGGCTGTAAGGACATTATATGCCGTCACCTGTTTACTCTCAGGCCACCCACCAAAATTTCATAGGGGAAGGACGCAACGCCGGCTGTGTAAGGACATTATATGCCGTCACCTGTTTACTCTCAGGCCACCCACCAAAAAGTCAATTTTACGATGTATCTCACATGTGAGAGACGCGGCCTCTGAGGATAAAATAACAAGCAATTTTATCTTCTCAGGCCAAGTCACTCATATATTATGAGAGACATTATCCTCACAGGCCACGTCTCTCATATATAAGAGACATTATTTCTGTCGCTTTTCTTTTGCACATATAATATGCGAGTATTATGAGAGACATTATCCTCACAGGCCACGTCTCTCATATATAAGAGACATTATTTCTGTCGCTTTTCTTTTGCACATATAATATGTATGTGAGACATTACTTTTTTATTTTTCACTTTTTCCATTCCAATTTTTGAAAGCTGAATGTACTTTACTCATTAGATAATACTTGTTGTTCCACTCAAAACATGCTTTTTTTTATTTTCCCCACAACTTTCTTATTATAAATAATCTACGATGGCTCCAGGTATCAAATTGAAGCTCAGAGTTTCTACTTTTTACTTTCCTTATCCTATAGGAAGGAAAGTAATGTAATCGGGTCAAAATTTCGATGGTCAGTTTTTAGTGCCAAAACAATTTTCCCCACAACTTTCTTATAAATAATCTACGATGGCTCCAGGTATCAAATTGAAGCTCACAGTTTCTACTTTTCATTCATCTCATCTAAGAGTAAAAACTGGGAAGCTTATAAGAGAGGCATCGATAAAAGAGTGAAGAGTCGTGTCTCTCACATATCTCTAACCCTTTTGTCGCTATAGCTGAAAACCGCCAAAAAACGGTCGAAATCTGTCCAAAAGCGGTCAAAATACCGCCAAACGCAGCAACCATCTCAACTTCTCAACCAAACGTTTTGTATTGCATCCTTGTCACATTTGTGAACTACATACCAAATTTCAAGTCTCTAGCTCTTACCGTTCTCGAGATATTTTGTTTACAGACGGACAGACAGACACACAGACACACGGACAGACAGACACACACACGGACCAATGGCTGAAACTTTGGATTTAGGCTCTAGGGACCTCAAAACGAGTTTTGGCACTAAAAACTGACCATCGAAATTTTGACCCGATTACATTACTTTCCTTCCTATAGGATAAGGAAAGTAAAAAACAAATCAAACCTGAATTTTTGAAATCGGAGATTTCCGTCGATTCGAATCAAAATTTTGTGCTCTGGCTTGTGGTTTTAACAAAAACAGTTTATCGATTAAAATGAAAAAGTTATGCCCTGAAAACTGACACAAGGATTTCCGTAGCCGAGTGTGTATCACAAATTACATTAGCCTTGCACTCAGGATGTCCCGGATTCAATTCCACGCTGGGTCGAAGTTTCGTCGGCTTTGTGCCTGCATTTCGGGTTCACTCAGCGCAGCGTTATGAGGACAATTTAGTGACTGTTATAAAAAGTATCAATGGTGTACTTAGTAGTCAGCGCGATGAACCTCAGACCCTCAGATCCCGCGATGAACCAGGGTTTGCTGGTTTAAGTATGAGTCTAAGGACTAAGGAACAAGTGTCCTTTTAGCATCAATTTCTTGTCCCGTATCAGTCAGCGAGCTCCACAGACCGACTTCAGTTTGTAAAACATCATGTTACAGATTTCTTTCTCTACCTAGGGAAACTATCATCTATTTCATTTTACATAAGTAATATTATGCAACGTCAAGCAAAGTCATCTTCTCTCCCTAGTATTCTATGATTAATGACATCAAGGGTGGCCGCACACGGGTCTTAGTCTCCTAATAGTTTCGAAAAAGCAAGAGTTTTTCCTCAAATAAATTAGGCCTGACTCTGAGGCCTCTCATACAGATTGCAGTCACGGGAAAGCCCCTGGACAGTTTAGACC
Organism: Diaphorina citri; assembly: GCF_000475195.1. Classification (NCBI taxonomy): domain Eukaryota; kingdom Metazoa; phylum Arthropoda; class Insecta; order Hemiptera; family Psyllidae; genus Diaphorina; species Diaphorina citri. The sequence goes on from NW_007380015.1 coordinate 20,392, forward strand.
TCCCCGAAAACAATATTTCATTTCTGGCTGGACAAGTTGGGCCCTTACAGGCTTACACTCAGCCTAGAGTGTGAATAAAGCGCAAGTTTTCCTGAAAGATGGAGACCTGTACTCCAAAATTTCTTCGGACAAAAACCGCGTGTTTCGTAACGTAAAAATTTCATCTTATCTAAGAGTAAAAACTGGGAAGCTTATAAGAGAGACATCGATAAAAGAGTGAAGAGTCGTGTCTCTCACATATGAGAGACACTAACCAAAAGTGAAAATCACCGTCTCTCACATATGAGAGACGCGGCACGGAATGTGTGAAGTGTGAATAAATCGCAAGTTTTCCTGAAAGATGGAGATGGAGACCTGTACTCCAAAATTTCTTCGCACAAAAACCGCGTGTTTCGTAACGTAAAAATCGGACATAACAAGGTAAATCTTTTTCGATCTTGAAAAAACAAATCAAACCTGAACTTTGGAAATCGGAGATCTCCGTCAATTCGGATCAAAATTTTGTGCTCTGGCTTGTGGTTTTAACAAAAACAGTTTATCGATTAAAATGAAAAAGTTATGCCCTGAAAACTGACACAAGGTCTGCATTTTTTTAAAAAAGTGGTTTTTTGGGCATTTCTCGGAAACGAAGCCAAAGTTAGGAAAATGACCCAGAGAACCTTGTTGGAAATGATAAGATCTACCTCCCTAAAAACTGACACAAGGTCTGCATTTTTTTTTAAAGTGGTTTTTTGGGCATTTCTCGGAAACGAAGCCAAAGTTAGGAAAATGACCCAGAGAACCTTGTTGGAAATGATAAGATCTACCTACCCTGAGTCGTTGTCAGTGTTTTTCTGGCGCACCCTGTATAATTGCAAAATGACAGGATTAAAAAGAGTAAACTAGAATACGGGGGAGGGAATTTATTCAAATGTTTGATGGAATTTTTTGATGTTCAAACACAATGTTTATTACTTTTGATAACCAATAAGTTGTATAGTAGCGTACCTATACCTGATGAAAGCCACATGGAGAATGAAATCATCTCCCTCACATTGGAAAAATTAATTCCCGAGTAATGATTGCTGAATTGATTCTGTACCAAATACATATATAAGACCTTGTTTAGCCTGCGTTAGTAAAGGGACTTTTCAGTCTCATTCTGGCAGGGTATATTCTATTCTAATCCGTACGCGTAATCGATTGCTGAATTGATTCTGTACCAAATACATAAGACCTTGTTTAGCCTGCGTTAGTAAACGGACTTTTCAGTCTCATTCTGGCAGGGTATATTCTATTCTAATCCGTACGCGTAATCTTATTTTCCCGGCCAATTATCCGTTCCATACGGATAAGAGTCGCGGCCATACATTGCGCCGTCCGATTTCCGCACATAGAACTGCGCCTCGTACAGGGTGATTTTTGTCGCATGGTCTTCATCGTAGAATTTTTGCCGCAACCAGCACACTTCCGTAAACATGTTGTCAGTGATGCTGTCTTCCTTCTCACAATTTGCTCGAATCTCGTCACCCTGAAGTGGAATAAAATAGATTAGGAGCCTGTAATGCCCAAGGTGTGAAAGACACGAGGAAAAAAAAAATTCGGAATCTCGTCTTTATTTGTTCCAAATAGGTAATACAAAAAATTGAAACAAATAACAAAAATGGACGCGGCACACAAGGGATCAGGAAGAGACCGCCCATAGACGCCAGCCTAGTTCGCTTGGTTGGTAGCGCGTCTGCTGTGTAAGTGCCAGGCCGCTTGTTCGATTCCCGCCCGGAGTGGAATTCACCTATGCCTGCGAAATTCCAGTTTAACGGAAGGGGTAGAAAGAGCGGCTTGAAAATCGCTTATTTTACGACTAACTCACTGACTGATTCACTCATCAAAATTATGAGGCACTTCCCGATGTCGTAGAAACTTGAAATTTGGCAGGATGGTAGGTCTTAATGAGTAAGTAAAGGGAAAAATCAGCAAAAGGTGCACTGGGTGCCGCCCACAGGTGGAATTAAACGCTTTTTGGTGGTTTTCACTAAACGGTTAGAGATATCGAATCTCAAATCCTAAATATATACAGCCCCTTGTGTAACTGACTCACTCACTGACTGACTGACTGACTGACTGACTCACTCACTCATACTAATTCTAACCCAGGCAGATTACATTACTAGTCAACTGAGAGGAGTGCACAGAGCAGACTTGTCAAGGGTGTGTGGAATGTAAATGGGGGATCCTGGATTACGACAGGTTTCTTATTTCACTTTATTTATTTTATCATATTTTTCTCAGCGCTCAGAAGTATAGGGGTTAGCACCGCACCGTGCCGTAGCTTTCCGATCCTGGAGGTTGGTGGGTCGAGTCAAAATTTATCGAGGTGTAGGTACCAGGTTTAATCTAATACCTGTGTTGTGATGTTCTATTATAGCTTTGTCACTTAAAAAATCTGTATTTGTAAAACAAGGTGATATAACCATACATATTACTCATCTCTCGCTGTGAAAAATATTTGTCATATAGGTAATCATGTTAATAAAATTACATTCAAACCTTGATAGTAAGTACCTAATTCAAGGGAAATGAGGAAAATTACTTCTAAAAAAATAATAATAATGACATAAACGGGTAAAAAAAAAAAAAAAAAAAAAAAAAAAAAAAAAAAAAAAAAAAAAAAAAGGTAAAAA
>NW_007380015.1:23065-29944 GCF_000475195.1 Diaphorina citri
AAAAGGGAAAAAAAAAAAAAAAAAAAAAAAAAAAAAACAAGTTAAACACATAGAAACGTGTAATAAAATAATACATATATGTATAATATGCACAAATTTCAACATTTTTGTAAAGGTGGGTTTACACGCTCAAGCCATTTGCACAAACTGGCTTGCGCATGTCGGTTTGTTCGGTTTGCAGAAATCTCTGAGAGGAAAATTAGAAAAAAGGTTTTTCCAAGCCTGCGTTAACACGCTACGATTCATTTGTAGAAAAAGGGTTGCGTAAGCAAAGGTTTGTGTAAATGGCATGAGCGTGTAAACCCACCTTAACCCTTAATAGGGCAGAGCATATAGGAGGTGAAATTTATAGGGAGGAGACCGTTTTAGGGGTAAACACCCCCCAAAGAATCCTGTAATTTTATTTTATTAACATGATTACGTATATGACAAATATTTTTCACAGCGAGAGATGAGTAATATGTATGGTTATATCACCTTGTTTTACAAATACAGCTTTTTTAAGTGACAAAGCTATAATAGAACATCACAACACAGGTATTAGATTAAACCTGGTACCTACACCTCGATAAATTTTGACTCGAACCACCAACCTCCAGGATCGGAAAGCTACGGCACGGTGCGGTGCTAACCCCTATACTTCTGAGCGCTGAGAAAAATGTGATAAAATAAATAAAGTGAAATAAGAAACCTGTCGTAATCCAGGATCCCCCATCTACATTCCACACACTCACACACCCTTGACAAGTCTGCTCTGTGCACTCCTCTCAGTTGACTAGTAACATAATCTGCTAAACAGATTAGGTTTAACAAATTTATATCTGCAACTTGTGCACTACCTTCTACCTCTTCCATCCTTGGATCTGGTGGGTTTCTAGGCCGTCACGCAACGTGACTGTTGAGAGCAATTTGTAATGGAACTCGGGACGAAATTGCATATAATAGGATCACTTCTGGTAATAGTTTTATTGTAAGAGGCAACCTCCTGGATTACATTTCACATACCCTTAACAAGTCTGCGCTGTGCACTCCTCTCAGTTGACTAGTAACAAGTAACATAATCTGCTAACAGATTAGGTTTAATAAATTTATATCTGCAACTTGTGCACTACCTTCTACCTCTTCCATCCTTGGATCTGGTGGGTTTCCAGGCCGTCACGTAACGTGACTGTTGAGAGCAATTTGTAAGAGAACTTGGAGCAATTTGTAATGGAACTCGGGACGAAATTGCATATAATAGGATCACTCTGGTAATAGTTTTATTGTAAGAGGCAACCTCCTGATCTCCGTAGCCGAGAGGGTATCACAAATTACATTAGCCTTGCACTCAGGATGTCCCGGATTCAATTCCACGCCGGGTCGAAGTTTCATCGGCTTTGTGCCTGCATTTCGGGGTTCACTCAGCGCAGCGTTATGAGGACAATTTAGTGACTGTTATAAAAATGGTGTACTTAGTAGTCAGCGCGATGAACCTCAGACCCTCAGATCCCGGCGCGATGAACCAGGGTTTGCTGGTTTAAGTCAGGAGTCTAAGGACTAAGGAACAAGTGTCCTTTTAGCATCAATTTCTGATCCCGTATCAGTCAGCGAGCTCCACAGACCGACTTCAGTTTGTAAAACATTATGTTACAGATTTCTTTCTCTACCTAGGGAAACTATCATTTATTTCATTTTACATAAGTAATATTATGCAACGTCAAGCAAAGTCATCTTCTCTGCTTCTCTCCCTAGTATTCTATGATTAATGACATCAAGGGTGGCCGCACACGGGTCTTAATCTCCTAATAGTTTCGAAAAAGCAAGAGTTTTTCCTCAAATAAATTGGGCCTGACTCCGAGGCCTCCCATACAGGGTGCAGTCACGGGAGAGCCCCTGACAGTTTAGGCCTCCCCGAAAACAATATTTCATTTCTGGCTGGACAAGTTGGGCCCTTACAGTCCCCCACTCAGCCTAGTGAACTTAGAGGGGAACGCATTTAGCTTGAGAGTTCTAAACTCGTAGATCGCAGGTTCCATTCCCACCCGAGGCCAACTTTATCGTTCTGGGACCGGCTGACAATTCCCCACGCTCTGTCCTCTTTTCAATCTCGGAACGATAAGACCTCATTAGTTACAGTTCCCTCTATCAAACCTCTTCATGAAAAGTGACCTATCTATTCGCATTTCCGGCGTCCGTAATGTAATGTCCGTGTGCAAGGTGCCTAAGAAGGATTTCAATTTCAATCACAGAGAAACAAATGATGGTTAATGAGTGTTTTACCATACGAGGAGAAGAGGAGGAGGAGGAAGAGGAGGAGGAGGAGTAGGAGGAGGAGGAGGAGGAGAAACACAACTGGAGGCAAACCAAAGAGGAATGGGGTGAACCAAAAACGAAGAGATGGTTAAACCGGAGATATAGCAGGAAGTAGGGGTAAACCACTCGGATTTCAAGCACATACAAACCAATCCGAAATCCATATAGCTTAACCTCCACAAAACTGAACTAGGTATAATACTGTCCAACTGTCCACTAAGTTGGTGAGAACTGAAGAGAGAGGAACTTACACAGCACCCAAAAATTTGTCTCTGTCTTGTAAGCGCTAGGCCGCGGGTTCGATTCCCGCCCGGGGCGGATTTTATCCTGATGGGATAATGTTCGTTCTCGGAACGGCTGGCTTTCTCCTATCCTGTCTTCCTTCTCTCCTCGATTTCGGGACGATAAGACCATAGCAGTTAAAGTTCCCTCTGTCAAACCTCTTAAAAAAAAAAAAAAAAAAAAAAAAAAAAAAAAAAAAAAAAAAAAACAAAAAAACAAAACTCTTTTTCTTTACTAAATTTTTCGCTGTCACAGTCCAACCAAATTTTGTTTCGCAAATTTTCTTTGGCAGTTAGTTGCTCTCTAACTTTTTACGGTACTTTTTACTCCAATTATTTTTTTACTTAAATTACTTTCCGCTTATTTTTTTCCAAACTAAAATTTTTCTTTCATTTAATTTTTCGTTGGTAGTTTCGAGCAGCTGTGCATCAACTACGCCAACGAACACCTGCAGTACTACTTCAACCAGCACGTGTTTCAATACGAACAGGAAGAATACAACAAGGAGGGTATTCGTTGGCGCCATATTGAATTCTCGGACAATACGCTGTGTCTGCAGCTGGTCGAGGGGAAACCCAATGGTCTCCTGTGTGTTCTGGATGATCAAGCCAAGTAAGTTTTGAATAGAATAGAATAGAATAGAATAAGGAGGGAATTCGTTGGCGCCATATTGAATTCTCGGACAATACGCTGTGTCTGCAGCTGGTCGAGGGGAAACCCAATGGTCTCCTGTGTGTTCTGGATGATCAAGCCAAGTAAGTTTTGAATAGAATAGAATAGAATAGAATAAGGAGGGAATTCGTTGGCGCCATATTGAATTCTCGGACAATACGCTGTGTCTGCAGCTGGTCGAGGGGAAACCCAATGGTCTCCTGTGTGTTCTGGATGATCAAGCCAAGTAAGTTTTGAATAGAATAGAATAGAATAGAATAAGGAGGGAATTCGTTGGCGCCATATTGAATTCTCGGACAATACGCTGTGTCTGCAGCTGGTCGAGGGGAAACCCAATGGTCTCCTGTGTGTTCTGGATGATCAAGCCAAGTAAGTTTTGAATAGAATAGAATAGAATAGAATAAGGAGGGAATTCGTTGGCGCCATATTGAATTCTCGGACAATACGCTGTGTCTGCAGCTGGTCGAGGGGAAACCCAATGGTCTCCTGTGTGTTCTGGATGATCAAGCCAAGTAAGTTTTGAATAGAATAGAATAGAATATCATTTTCATTTTTTTAGGCGGGCCTTCGCGGGCCGCAAAAATGAGCTCGCGGGCCGCATGCGGCCCACGGGCCGCGGGTTGGACAAGCCTGAACTAAGATCTTCAAAATTCTACTACATATTTTTGATTAGGTACCTAGGTACTTACTTATTGCTATTATCAATTATTATGGTTCTGACTTGTTTAGAAGATAAACTTGGACTTGAGCAAAACGTAATGTGAAAAACTCTACTCGTATACCTATGCCTACCTATACTCTCTCGAAAAATAACTATAAAAAACTGAATTTAGGTACCTCAATTATCATAATAATAAGAATAATGAAAATAACAGTAAACTATTTTAATATTTTATATTCTTATCAAAGTGAAAATAATAATAATAAAGTTATGATATCGGATGGGGGGAAAAAGTTCGCATTTTTCCAAGCTTTGTAGTTTGTACCAAGTTTAATGTAATCGAATAAAATTGTAATGAATAATTTAAAAACTAAACTTTGGAAAAAAAAAAACTAAACTGAAATTTTATGGTGTGATAATTGCAAAGTTTAACTTTGAGAAGGAAGATGAGGAGGAGGATGAGAGGATAAAAGATAAGGAGGAGAGGAAGATGAATCAGATGGAGGAGGAAAAGGAGAAGAACAAAAGGAGGAGAAAGAATATTATGAGAGGAGGCGGAGGAGCAGAAGAAGAAGGAGAAGAAAGAAGAAGAAGAAGAAGAAGAAGTAGAAGAAGAAGAAGAAAAAGTTAGTGGAGAATATGCGAGATAAGAAATAGAGTCAGTGTTATTTGGAGGTTAAGATTTGGAGTGCTATTTAGAGAGACAGAAAAGGCTGGAGTGTTATATGAAGATAATATAAAAAAGGAGGAGGAGGAGAAGGAGGAGGAGGAGGAGGAGGAGGTAAAGGGTGAGATAAAACAGTTGAGGTGACTGGGGGAATGTTTTTCGTCGGAGGAGGAAGAAGAGAAGAAGACTTATTATAAAAGGGTGAGAGAGACTGGGGTAAGTGTTGGGTGTTGGGAGATAGTCATTGGAGAGGGGAAAAAGAGGAGGAGATAGAGTTGAAGAAGAAGGAGGAAAAAAAGGAATGGAGAAAGAAGATGGAGAGGCGAAAAGACTTATTATTATAAAAGGATGAGGGAGTTTTGGGTAAGTGTTGGGAACTACATACACATTAGGGGAAGAGGAGTAGGAGGTAGAGAAAGATAAGTAGCAGAAGAAGGGTTAGGAAAGTAAGAGGAGGAGGAGGAAAAGGAGAAGGAGGAGGAGGAGAAGAAGGAGGAGGAGACGAAATACTTAGTGCGTGATGTTCACTTGGAAAGCTGTGAGTTTTAACTTGTACTGTTCAGAATTCTATTTAGAGAGACAGAAAAGGCTGGAGTGTTATATGAAGATAATATAAAGAAGGAGGAGGAGAAGAAGGAGGAGGAGGAGGAGGTAAAGTGTGAGATAAAACACTTGAGGTGACTGGGGGGAATGTTTTTCGTCGGAGGAGGAAGAAGAGAAGAAGACATTATAAAAGGGCAAGAGAGACTGGGGTAAGTGTTGGGAGATAGTCATTGGAGAGGGGAAAAAGAGGAGGAGATAGAGTTGAAGAAGAAGGAGGAAGAAAAGGAATAGAGAAAGAAGATGGAGAGGCGAAAAGACTTATTATTATAAGAGGATGAGGGAGTTTTGGGTAAGTGTTGGGAACTACATACACATTAGGAAGAGGAGTAGGGAGGTAGAGAAAGATAAGTAGCAGAAGAAGGGTTAGGAAAGTAAGAGGAGGAGAAGGAGGAGGAGGAGGAAAAGGAGAAGAAGGAGGAGGAGGAAAAGGAGAAGATGGAGGAAGAGGAGAAGGAGGAGGAGGAGACGAAATACTTAGTGCGTGATGTTCACTTGGAAAGCTGTGAGTTTTAACTTGTACTGTTCAGAATGTTTTCAGATTTTTCAAGTTTAATTTCCCAAGACAAGTTTTCTCTCCTCCAAAGACACTACCAGTAGAGGGCAAAAACTATAACGATAAATCTTGCAAGTTTTAGCTCCGAGTTTTGTTCTTCGGAAAGCCAGCTACAGACGCGCAGATATTTCCATCACGTCAGACAGTCTGAATAACTTGGTCCTGATTATGCTCCGATATTTCCATCACGTCAGACTGTCTGAATAACTTGTTCCTCAAATGGTCAGAAATTTCCATCAGATTTCCAGCATTCCAGCGTTCGTCAGCGGTTGTGGCACCTCGATTAACAAAGTCCCAAAGGTTCACTGAGGTCAGACAGTCTGAATAACTTGGTCCTCATTATGCTCCCATATTTCCATCACGTCAGACAGTCTGAATAACTTGGTCCTCATTATGCTCAGAAATTTCCATCAGATTTCCAGCATTCCAGCATCGTTTGTCAGCGGTTGTGGCACCTCGATTAACAAAGTCCCAAAGGATCACTGAAGTTAAGGAATCAAGGACAAAGTTGGTATCTGAACGGACAAAGTTGGTATCTGAACGGACAAAGTTGGTATCTGAACGGACAAAGTTGGTGTCTGAACGGACAAAGTTGGTATCTGAGGGACAAAGTTGGTATCTGAACGGACAAACTTGGTGTCTGAACGGACAAAGTTGGTGTCTGAACGGACAAAGTTGGTATCTGAACGGACAAAGTTGGTGTCTGAACGGACAAAGTTGGTATCTGAACGGACAAAGTTGGTGTCTGAACGGACAAAGTTGGTATCTGAACGGACAAAGTTGGTATCTGAACGGATAACTGTCTGAGCAATCACACACTGCTGACTTTTACCGTCCCAAAGTCCCAACTCAGGTTGGGTGAGAAAAATTGAGGAGCTAGTTCAATAACCTATCTGAGCAATCACACACTGCTGACTTTTACCGTCCCAAAGTCCCAACTCAGGTTGGGTGAGAAAAATTGAGGAGCTAGTTCATCCAATAACCAATAAAACGGCGGGGCAGAAAAAAAGCCTTGATATAAGACAAAGGAAGTGGGCTACTGATCGTCAAATTAAAAAAAATAATAATAATAAATAAAATAAATGCAGTTTCTTTGTGTTATTATATCACAACTTTGGTGCTCACTGCAGCATTGTAGGATTTTTCCCA
>NW_007380015.1:29969-33351 GCF_000475195.1 Diaphorina citri
ACGTCACCCCCCTGACACTTCGGGTTGAAACAGGTCGGTCTTTCACTTTATAAACACACACACGCCCCCTTCCGGATTGTCTGCACGGTCTCCCGAGAGGGCACTGACGTGGGACCATACCTCCGGCAGTCTAAGTGCCGGATTAAATAAACTCCTTTGTTGCCTGGTGAACTTAGAGGGTAACGCATTTAGCTTGTAAGTTCTATTCTCGTAGATCGCAGGTTCGATTCCCACCCGAGGCCAACTTTATCGTTCTGGGACCGGCTGACAATTCCCCACATTCTGTCCTCTTTTCAATCTCGGAACGATAAGACCTCATTAGTTACAGTTCCCGCTATCAAACCTCTTCATAAAAAGTGACCTATCTATTCGCATTTCCGGCGTCCGTAATGTAATGTCCGTGTGCAAGGTGCCTAAGAAGGATTTCAATTTCAATCACATCTTGAGCTGTCCTCGTCCATTTCTTGTGGAGAAAGCAAGGGAAATAAGTGGAGGAAAGAGACGAGGTATAAAGAGAGTCCAAGTAGGATTGTTGGAAAAGGGAAGAAGAAGGACACTCGAGGAGATATTGTGAAGAAACAAGGAAAATGTAGTAAGAAATGTAGGGAAGCAGGAGAGTCAAAAGGGATTGAAGAGAAAGGAATGAAGTAGAAGAAGAAGAAGAAGAAGAAGACGCGGAATTGTGGGAAAAGGTAAGAAATGTAGGGAAGCAGGAGAGTCAAAAGGGATTGTAGAGAAAGGAATGAAGTAGAAGAAGAAGAGCTAAAGAGAGATTCTGGGAAAAGGCAAGAAAAACGATAAATGAAGAAGAAACAGGGAAGATAAAGGGAAAATTGTGAAGAAAAGGAAAGATTCATAGAGAATCTGGGTTAGGAAGCTAACGTGTGAAAGAGAGAGAGAAAGAGAGAATAGGGACTCAAAGGAAGGGAGGGCAGAGAAGGAGGGAGAGAAGAGGAATAGAGAAAGATAAAGAGGAATTGAGAAAGAGAGAGAGGAAGGAGCTATAAACAGTGATATTATGAGAGAGGGGAAGAGAGTAAACGAGGGACTGAAGAAAAAGGAGATTGAGAAAGAGAGAGAAAGGGAATAAAAGAGAGAAAGAGGGATAGAGAGAGCAAGAGAAGGGAGGAAGGGAGGGATATGGGACATGATTTCCCAAGGGATGGCAATGGAGAAAAATCATAAAGCTTTAATGGGAGAGAAACTGAGAGGAGGAGAAACAAATGATGGTTAATGAGTGTTTTACCATACGAGGAGGAGAGGAGAAGGAGGAGGAGGAGGAGGATAAACCGTAAAAAAGTAGGGTAAACCAGAATTTGGGTAGGTGAACCATACAGCAGGAGGTAAACCAAAAATTGAATTGAATTAAACCAGAAATTGTAGACCAAAATGTTGATACCTTGGAGGGTGGGCTCATCGTTTGGAAATGGTAATAGATAAGACGTCTGTCCTTCATGATACCTATACAATTCCCTCTATCAAACGTCTTTAAAAAATCGACGCCAGACAAGTAGTAATACTTATCTATTGACCGATACCCATTATTTTAATAATTTTATTGAGGTATACTACGCCTACGCTGAAACAAAAGAACCTATGCCTCTTTGACTAAAATGACAATAATTTGACATTTGTGTTAGCTCTCCTCTCTCTCTCTCTCTCTCTCTCTCATTAAATTTTCCACCGATCTCTTTCTCATTTTCTCTCTTCATCTCTCTTAAAAGTCTCAGATAGATATTAGGTATAACGTAGGTGCTTATGGAAATGGAAACACCCCCTCATTTTATGTGCACCTAGAGGGAGAGAGAGAAAAACATCGTGGAGAAGAAGGAAAAACTGAAAGGAACCTGAGAGAGAGAGAGATGGGGGAGAGAGAGAGGAGAGAAAAGGAAGAAAAAAAAAGAAGAAGAGAGAAAAGAGAGGAAACTAAAAGGTAAAAAGTTGACTTCAATAATTCAGAAGATCCCGTAATGATTTTCAGGTCAAAACTGTTTTGACGCTAACGTGTAAGAGAGAGAGAGAAAGAGAGAATAGGGACTCAAAGGAAGGGAGGGCAGAGAAGGAGGGAGAGAAGAGGAATTGAGAGAGAGAGAGGAAGGAGCTATAAAGAGTGATATTATGAGAGAGGGGAAGAGAGTAAACGAGGGACTGAAGAAAGAGGAGCTTGAGGAAAAGAGAGAGAGAGAAAGGGAATAAAAGAGAGAAAGAGGGATAGAGAGAGCAAGAGAAGGGAGGGAGGGATATGGGACATGATTTCCCAAGGGATGGCAATGGAGAAAAATCATAAAGCTTTAATGGGAGAGAAACTGAGAGGAGGAGGAGAAACAAATGATGGTTAATGAGTGTTTTACCATACGAGGAGAAGAGGAGGAGGAGGAAGAGGAGGAGGAGGAGTAGGAGGAGGAGGAGGAGGAGAAACACAACTGGAGGCAAACCAAAGAGGAATGGGGTGAACCAAAAAAAGTAGAAATTTGTACTAATAAGTAAAATACCGAAGAACTTTTCCCGCTATAACATAAAGTAGAAATTGAGAACTTTCCCTCTAAAAGATAGAGTAGAAATTCCCCTACTACGAAAAAAGAGCTTCAGAGCCTTTGAGTATTAAAATTTACAACTCTGTACAACACTTACACAATGCAAGCGTAATGTTAATAGGCGAAGTGTATAATGAAAACTTATGAGAGGGATAATGGACGAGGTACGTAGGAGGAGGAAGAGGAGGAGAAGAATGAGGAGGAGGAAGAGGAAAAGGAGGAGAAGGAGGAGGAAGAGGAGAAGAAGGAGGAAGAGGAGAAGAAGGAGGAGGAAGAGGAGAAGAAGGAGGAGGAAGAGGAGAAGAAGGAGGAGGAGGAAGAGGAAAAGGAGGAGAAGGAGGAGGAAGATAAGTAATTGAAGGTGTAAGAGGAGATGAATACAAGATGAAGGAAGAGGAGAGGAAGTAAAAACAGGTGGTACAGGTAGAGAGAGTGGAGAAAGAATAGAAGAAAAAGGAGAATGAGGAGGGTATAAAGGAAGAGAAGCCATAAGGAGGAGGAGGAGAAGGAAGAAGAAGAAGGAGAAAAAAGATTACGTGAAGCTTTGCGAACCTCCGATTTAATCGTTTTCAGACAGTGAGCTTTGTCTCCGCCACAAATGTCGACTCGTGTGAATTGTCCGTAGTCGAAATGCGACACGTTACCCGGAACGTCCGTGTATTCCGTCCAGTTGACGTGTGGGCCCTCGCGCTTTGCGGACAGAGGCAGGACCGCGATCAGGACCAAGTTGAAGAACGTTCTGAGAACAGACTGACCCATGCTTGCTTTCATAGGCAGAGTTCTCCCGGTGGAGTTTTTCTACGCAACTAATGATTTTTTTTCTTTCACTGTGAGCGTTTATTTAGACT
>NW_007380016.1:0-32772 GCF_000475195.1 Diaphorina citri
TGGTATAGATATACACTGTACAATTGTTTTGAATTCCAACGTTCAATAGGTATCGATTTTTAATACGATGGTTGGATAATCTAGGTATCTTCTATGAAGTTTCCAATGGTATTTGAGTAATTTCTATGAATAGGGCTTACCCGCACCGATTTTTATCGGGTTTGAAGTTTTTCTGGGTGGTTTTTCTTGGAAAATAACACTGTTATGTCTAAAAGTTCACTAAACTCAGTATTTAATGAAGAAAAAATAGATATTTCAAAGAGCTAAATTTCAAGGTAGATATCACTTCTACAGCGTTGCCGCGTAGAACTTAAAACAAACTACCTAATAGGTACATAGGTAAAGACCTGAACAGATCTACCAAAGTTGACAAGGTAAAAGAAAATATGTACTTAATACCCTCTTCTAATTTGCAAGACCATTTTCAAGTTCAAATATCTATATCAGATTAACAATTAATCTACTATAGGTAGATAGGTACCTATTGTGTGCAAAAGTTTCCTTTTTTTTACAAATAATACCTACATACTTAAGTTGACTAACTTTGTTTTTTAATTGTCATACCCTCTGTATTCATTGTCTTTTATTAAAGTTGAAATAAATTTTGTGAGGGAAGTCTCTGATTCTAAATGCAAGTTTAAATGATACCTTTCTGTGATAGGAAGATTACACAATGTACAAATACATTCATAATGTTCAGTACGATAGTCTTGGATTGAGCATTTTAAGTGGTGAAATCCATGGGAAGTATATCTTGTGATGTGTCTATTTTCTTGATTACAATTCTTGGATGTATTCCCTTTAAATGCTGGTCCATCTGTGTATTTTTGAATGACAAACATCAGTTTTTTCTCTTCTATTTTTTCTCTGTATTTTTCAATTTCTAAGTTGGACTTCTATCTCCATATTTTTCAGTTACCTACTTCTTCAAATCTTATTACTATTTTTTATACATAACAAACCTGCTTTGTAAATTTCTTAATAGATCCTGAATGTGTGTTTAAAAATACCTATATTTATTTATGTTTTCATTTCCAATAATTATATTATTAGTTCCTCCTCTTTACTTAGGGCTCAAAACCACTTATATTATAAGAACAAGATCCATTCACTCATTCACATTTCACACACTGATCGCTCTATCTCGAGAACCACAACACCTAGAAAGCTGAAACAACCAGTCTACAACCAAACAACCTACCCTTTTATACTATCAAGAAAAAAAGACGATATGAAACAATTATGTTGGCACCATATGAACCAATTAGGTATAATAGATTAGAGGAAGGTACCAAGGATTGTAATTTAAAGCAAAAATTTGCAACCCTGACAGACGTTCTTACATAAAACTTTTTTATTTATTTATTTATTTTTTAAAGAGAGGTTTGACAGAGGGAACTGTAACTGCTATGGTCTTATCGTCCCGAAATCGAAGAGAGAAGAAAGACAGGATAGGAGAAAGCCAGACGTTCCGAGAACGAACATTATCCCATCAGGTTAAAATCCGCCCCGGGCGCGAATCGAACCCGCGGCCTAGCGCTTACAAGGCAGACGCACTACCAACTAAGCTAACTAGGCTGGTTTGATAGAGGAAACTTTATCTTCTAAGGTAGTGAGGTCTTATCGTCTCGAAATTGAAGAGAGAAGAATGACACAGGACAGGATAGCCAGCCGTTCCGAGAACGAATTTTTCCTTCTGAGAAAAATTTGCCCAGGGTGGGAATCAAACCCACGACTTAAGGGGTGCAGAGTGCTAGTACAACGCGCTAATAATTTCCGCCGCCTAGGCTGGCTCTTACGAGTTACGAGCTTACGACGATACATAGTGTAAATATATACCTAGGTACTTAATCCTAAGATGTTTGTGATAGGAGGAGGACGACAATAAAAATCCCATGCAATTTCACTCGTCCTCAGGGTATTTTTTTTAGTGGTGGGATTTATTGCAAAATTCCCACAAAAAACTCGTCCTCAACACGCTCCCCTGTGCTCGATCCACAAATGAGCTCCCCATTCACAAGTGAGTTGGGTTTTGAAATCTCGCTTCCCGCCAGCCATTATCGAAACGCACTCTGATTGGTGGACTTAGCGATGACGTCATCGCTCCCTATAGGGGGTGTCATGGCTGCTAATCGTATTTGTTTCTATTGAAATTTGAAATGCTCAAGTTTAGTGTTTTGATTATTACCTACCCTCTTGTACTTACTAACTTGTGTTGTGGAACTATTCTGTACCTAATCTAAAATCCCCCCAAAAAATACCACTTCGTGGCATAAAAAAGACCCCGCCAAGTCGTTCCTCCCAAAATAAATCAAGTGCCCACAAAAAATAAACAAAAATCCATCCCACCCCAAAAAAGATTAGAAATCAATTTTGTACCCCGCCTTTTATTCACTTCATAATTTGTGTCCTCCTACTTCACGTAGTACCTACCTTTCTTTCCCCTCATTGCACTCCACTTTCCTCTAATATTACTTCTGCTTCACTGCATTGGCGGCGTGCCACCTACCTTCCTTTACCCTCATTGCACTCCTCTTTCCTCTAAAGTCTAATCTCACTCCTGCTTCACTGCATTGGCGGCGTGCAATGCTTTAAAAATAAATAGATGGCACGCCGCCAATGCAGTGAAGCAGAAGTAATATTAGAGAAAGAGGAGTGCAATGAGGGGAAAGAAAGGTAGCTGGCACGCCGCCAATGCAGTGAAGCAGAAGTAATATTAGAGAAAGAGGAGTGCAATGAGGGGAAAGAAAGGTAGCTGGCACGCCGCCAATGCAGTGAAGCAGAAGTAATATTAGAGAAAGAGGAGTGCAATGAGGGGAAAGAAAGGTAGGTACTACGTGAAGGAGGAGCACACAAATTTGAAGGCGGGGTACAAAATTGATTTCTAATCTTTTTTGGGGTGGGATACTGATACAGTTCTTCGCTTTTGTCATTTTGTAGCGATGAAACATCTGCAACATTGGACGTTAGGGGTCTGTGTCATAGCATCTCCGTCCCGTAGTATGTCCGGCATCAGATGGACGATATTAGGAGATAGTTTTACAATACTTTCTCTTCCATTGAAGTGTTTGCTGTTTTGGTTCAACACGTGAATAAAAGAAAGCACTCTTACTTCCAAGGTCCACAAGTACCTACCTATTTCATTATCTCACAGGGAGAAGAAAACAAACCTAATGGCGTCAGGTAGCCTGATAGCCAGTACAGGAAGGGGCGCATTCAGGGCCCTATAGTTTGGTGAGTTTGGGTTATTTCTGAGTGAAAAACACCATAGTAATATATTTGGGTAAGTTTTAGTAAGTTCGGGTGGTTTCCGAGTGAAAAAATACCATAATAACATCATTATGTAAGTTTTAGTAAGCTCGGGTCATTCCCGAGCTTAAAATACCATAGTAACATCATTGGGTAAGTTTTGGTAAGTTCCGATCATTTCCGAGTGAAAAATTAAATAATAACATCATTGGGTAAGTTTTGGTGAGTTTGGGTTATTTCTGAGTGAAAAACACCATAGTAATATCTTTGGGTAAGTTTTAGTAAGTTCGGGTGGTTTCCGAGTGAGAAAATACCATAATAAACATCATAGGTACCTACATGAAAATCATTTTTCATACTTTTATTTATTATTATTTTTTTTCCAACTATAAACTATAAAATTATGAAAAAAGTAACTATGACTATCCAAAAAATATTTTTAAATGATAAAATTATGTAAAAATAAAGACAACAGTGGGATTCGAACCCCCAACCCACCCGCTCATCATAGGCAGAGATCACACTTCTTACCACTCGGACACTCCGACTTCTGTCTCCACGAAGCACAAAACTTCCTTATTAATCAACTCGAGCGATAATCAAAACGTGTTTTGGCACTAAAAACTGACCATCGAAATTTTGACCCGATTACATTACTTTCCTTCCTATAGGATAAGCAAAGTAAAAAACGTTTCTCACAAAGGCTATACAAACAAAATAGTTTCTTTCTAGAAAGTAGGTAAAACAGTTAAAATTAAAAAAATAAAATGGGAAATGAATGAGCCGAATGAGGTGTTGGAAAATCTTTTGTAACTTTGGACCTTTGGAGTTTGGATCGGACATCGGAATCGGAAACTTTTCATAACCTCACAAAATCAAAATATCAAATATGATGAAAAAATTCCCCCAAAGTCAAATGAAAATCCCACGCGAGACGAAAATTCCCTGACAAATGAGCTCCCCGCCGCCTAGGCTGGCTCTTACGAGTTACGAGCTTACGACGATACATAGTGTAAATATATACCTAGGTACTTAATCCTAAGATGTTTGTGATAGGAGGAGGACGACAATAAAAATCCCATGCAATTTCACTCGTCCTCAGGGTATTTTAGCCAGCCGTTCCGAGAACGAATTTTTCCTTCTGAGAAAAATTTGCCCAGGGTGGGAATCAAACCCACGACTTAAGGGGTGCAGGATAGCCAGCCGTTCCGAGAACGAATTTTTCCTTCTGAGAAAAATTTGCCCAGGGTGGGAATCAAACCCACGACTTAAGGGGTGCAGAGTGCTAGTACAACGCGCTAATAATTTCCACGGCCTAGGCTGGCTCTTACGAGCTTACGACGATACATATAATAGGGAGATTTCGCATCGAATCCTGATCCCCATAACGAAACCCATGTTGGCGCCATTTTGTTTACATCATGTTTTTAGATTTAGCACGGGATCGAAAACCGAACGAAAACCGAAACAAGCGAACCTCAAATGAGCTCCCCATTCACAAGTGAGTTGGGTTTTGAAATCTCGCTTCCCGCCAGCCATTATCGAAACGCACTCTGATTGGTGGACTTAGCGATGACGTCATCGCTCCCTATAGGGGGTGTCATGGCTGCTAATCGTATTTGTTTCTATTGAAATTTGAAATGCTCAAGTTTAGTGTTTTGATTATTACCTACCCTCTTGTACTTACTAACTTGTGTTGTGGAACTATTCTGTACCTAATCTAAAATCCCCCCAAAAAATACCACTTCGTGGCATAAAAAAGACCCCGCCAAGTCGTTCCTCCCAAAATAAATCAAGTGCCCACAAAAAATAAACAAAAATCCATCCCACCCCAAAAAAGATTAGAAATCAATTTTGTACCCCGCCTTTTATTCACTTCATAATTTGTGTCCTCCTACTTCACGTAGTACCTACCTTTCTTTCCCCTCATTGCACTCCACTTTCCTCTAATATTACTTCTGCTTCACTGCATTGGCGGCGTGCCACCTACCTTCCTTTACCCTCATTGCACTCCTCTTTCCTCTAAAGTCTAATCTCACTCCTGCTTCACTGCATTGGCGGCGTGCAATGCTTTAAAAATAAATAGATGGCACGCCGCCAATGCAGTGAAGCAGAAGTAATATTAGAGAAAGAGGAGTGCAATGAGGGGAAAGAAAGGTAGCTGGCACGCCGCCAATGCAGTGAAGCAGAAGTAATATTAGAGAAAGAGGAGTGCAATGAGGGGAAAGAAAGGTAGCTGGCACGCCGCCAATGCAGTGAAGCAGAAGTAATATTAGAGAAAGAGGAGTGCAATGAGGGGAAAGAAAGGTAGGTACTACGTGAAGGAGGAGCACACAAATTTGAAGGCGGGGTACAAAATTGATTTCTAATCTTTTTTGGGGTGGGATACTGATACAGTTCTTCGCTTTTGTCATTTTGTAGCGATGAAACATCTGCAACATTGGACGTTAGGGGTCTGTGTCATAGCATCTCCGTCCCGTAGTATGTCCGGCATCAGATGGACGATATTAGGAGATAGTTTTACAATACTTTCTCTTCCATTGAAGTGTTTGCTGTTTTGGTTCAACACGTGAATAAAAGAAAGCACTCTTACTTCCAAGGTCCACAAGTACCTACCTATTTCATTATCTCACAGGGAGAAGAAAACAAACCTAATGGCGTCAGGTAGCCTGATAGCCAGTACAGGAAGGGGCGCATTCAGGGCCCTATATAGGGTGGGGCTGCCCCCCTCCCCTCGAGCTTCATTTTTCGCCTTTAATGTAGGCCAGGCTCCGAAAATTTGGAGCGTCCCCCCTCCCTTCCTTTGGTATAGGATCATCATCAATCCTTTCCCATGGCGTAGTGGTCACTGCGCTCGCCTTGCACGCGGGAGACCCGGGTTCGATTCCTGGCGGGGTCAAGAAATTTGTATCATGCAAATGATTGATTCCGTGACTGGCCGTTACGGGGCCCACTCAGCCTCGTGAGGAAAATGAGTAGCTATGTAATATAAATGCGCATAGCGACCGGTGCCAGCATGGTAGGTAATTGGGAGCTGGATTATTGCGATATATGTATTTGGAAAAATCCTACAATGCTGCAGTGAGCACCAAAGTTGTGATATAGTAACACAAAGAAAAGACATTTATTTATTTATCACTTTAACCACACAATTATGTAGTTCTGAGGGTTAAGTTGTGTCCATACTTAGTCGACCTGCCGTCGGTCGCTCGACAGCATAGATTCACCTTATCGATTGACGGCCGTTCGACTATGTGTGGACATACCTTTAGGGTTAGACTGTAGAGAATGCCTCCTGCGTTAACCTATTTTACCTTTGGTTACTTTTTCCACTCAAGAGTCGATTATCATTATTATTGAAAATTTTATCTATCACTTTTTTTTTTTTTTTAGATAAACTTTCTTGACTTCGCGGGGCGGAGCGCTACCGCGCTCCTTAATTTTATTTATATAGATTGTAACTGTATAAATATCTTTGTTCGTTATTTATCTCTGTCAGACTTAAATTTAGTGTATCTATTAGTCATGTTTGCTTGGAATATTGAAGAAGTTGATGACGACAGCCGTTCGTCTTCTACACATACATACAGACAGACAGACATATATACAGACTGTCATCTGTTCACGAGAACACGGCTCGACCGATTTTGATGATTTTTTTTTTTTTTTTTTTTTTTGAAGAGTACTCGGGGTGACATAGGCTACGTAAAATTATCACATTTCATCTAGATTCAAAATGGCGGCGGTTCAAAGTTATGCCTATTATGCTGCTCTGTGGGACATGTCAGGGAGCGCGTAGCGCGACCGTGTGTGTGTGTATGTGTGTAGTGGATGTGTGTTGTGGATGGGTGTGTGTGGTGGGTGGGTGGTGAGTGTGGGGTGTGTGGTGTGTGATGGGTATTTGTGTGATGGGTGTGTGTGTGGTGGGCGTGGGTGTGTGTGTGTAGTGGGCGTGGGTAGGCGTGGGTATAGGGTATGTGATGGGTGTGGTTTGTGTTTGGTGGATGTGGTGTGTGGTGGTGGGTGTGTGATGGGTTTGGTGTGTGTGGGGGTGTGTTTGTGTGTGTGGTGGTCCCGTACCAAAGGACGGGTCAACCACTAGCACGCACGCAGCACGCACACCACCACCACACCCACCCACCACACACACAAACCCATCCAACACACCCACCCACACACACCACACCCATCACACCACGCATCCATCACACACACCACACACACACATCAAAACATACACACACACCCATTACACCACACACACACATCACACCACACACACACCCATCACACCACACACACACGCACGGTCGCGCTACGCGCTCCATGACATGTCCCACAATGCAGCGTAATAGCCGTAACTTTGAACCGCCGCCATTTTGATTCAGGATGGAATGTGAAAATTTTAAGTAGCCTATGTCACCCGGAGTACTTTTCTTAACAACCACAAAAAATTTCATCAAAATCGGTCGAGCCGTTTTCTCGTGAAAAGAGGACAAAAACGGGTCTATTAGGCCATTTTCTTCACGTTTTTGAACCGCCGCCATTTTGAATCAGGATGGAATGTGAAAATTTCAAGTAGCCTATGTGCTTTTCTTAACAACCGCAAAAAACTTCATCAAAATCGGTCGAGCTGTTTTTGCGTGAAAAGAGGACAACCAAAGGTCTATTTAGCGTGACAGACAGACAGACAGACAGACGCGCGCGCAACAAAAATTGGGAATGCAGACTTGGCCTTAATTTTCTGATCTCACCACTTTTAAGGGCCGACGTTTTTGGATAGGAACTTGACAGACAGAAATTTTTCTAATGTGATTTTTGGAATCGTGCATGCATAATGAGTAAGAATAACTAAAAATTTCACGCAGAAATTTTTCTAATGTGATTTTTGGAATCGTGCATGCATAATGAGTAAGAATAACTAAAAATTTCACGATTCTAAGCAATGTAAGTACAGAAAAATCTACAATTTTATTTATATAGATTATGATTACTCATTTGACTGGCCTTTTGTCTATTTTCTGTAGCCTAGGGCACGATTTCCGTAGTTCCCGCCACTTGCATTCCTATATTTCAAATATGTTTTGAAACTTTCTTTATTGGGATTTTGTAGACAGTAGTTTTTTGTGTGGGCTTGGGGTCCTGTTGCTTGACAGTAGGGACACACATTGTTGTACAGGACAGGGCAAGTGACCTGACCAACTCCGTTTTTGACGCTATGGCTCAGATAGATGGCTTTAATCTCTTTATTCTGGAAACAGAACGTACATCCTGGAATACCTTTGCGTCCATTTCCATTGATATTGTTAGAATAGTTCATGTACAAACTTCTTGGAGAATTGAATGAACTACCAGGTGAGGTTGAGGATGGAGTTGATGAATAAGCCATAGTTACTTTATCCCTGGGGAAACAATATATATATATATGTCGGCGTCCGTGTCCTCGACCGTCTCCCATTCTCCTTCACTTCTCTCGGACACAGACATTGTAAATAATAACAATGTCGGCGTCCGTGTCCTCGACCGTCTCCCATTCTCCTTCACTTCTCTCGGACACAGACATTGTAAATAATAACACAGTACTACGGTACACAATTAAAATGCAATAAAATGAGAAAAGAGTTTCTTTGTAAGAATTAACACTAATAAAATAAGGTAAACTAATTAAAACTATAAACTGTACAGATGGATGGCTTATTGAGACAAAGTTCGGTCACTCCCCCCACACGTCTACTCCCCTTTATTCAAAACACAGAAAAAGATCGCACTGTAGATCTGGTCTCTTCGAAATCTCCAAAGCAAGTCTCCTAGCCTAGGTAACTCTTCTGGCTAACAATCCCAGGGTCTAGGGTACCACCCTCAATATATGATACACGTGTAATCTGAAATAAGCGTAGCCTGTAGCACTACCCTTCGTCAGCAGAAAACCAGAAAGTCCGATAGTGTGAGATTGAATAGTGTGAGCCTTTGGGCTGTGTTTGCTTCTGTTTTCAGATTAGTAGGCATCCGGGACGTATGCCATGTCAGGATGGGCCGTATCGGATAGTGTGAGATTGAAGCCTATTGAGAACACGGCGCACCCCCCACATCTCGAAACTCCTTTCTGATTTTCTGCTGACGAAGGGTAGTGCTACAGGCTACGCTTATTTCAGATTACACGTGTATCATATATTGAGGGTGGTACCCTAGACCCTGGGATTGTTAGCCAGAAGAGTTAACTAGGAGACATGCTTTGGAGATTTCGAAGAGACCAGATCTACAGTGCGATCCTTTTCTGTGTTTTGAATAAAGGGGAGTAGACGTGTGGGGGGAGTGACCGAACTTTGTCTCAATAAGCCATCTGTCTGTACAGTTTATAGTTTTAATTAGTTTACCTTATTTTATTAGTGTTAATTCTTACAAATAAACTCTTTTCTCATTTTATTGCATTTAATTGTGTAACCTACCGAAGTACTGTGTTATTATTTACAATGTCTGTGCCCGAGAGAAGTGAAGGAGAATGGGAGACAGTCGAGGACACGGACGCCGACATCAGAAGTGGGATTGACCCTAATGAATTTTAGCCCTATTGTGGATTTTCTTCGTTTCCTGAGGATGCCTGATTAGTTCCAGCTAGCGATGGATGTTCTTCAGAACCGTAAGAAAGATCCTGTTAGTGTGTAGGTCATACACATTACACACGTCCGTAAGTCAGCTTTCCTATTTCTTTCTGTTAATGCCGAACTGTTCATTTTTTTTTTTTTTTTTTTTTTTTTTTTTTGGGGGAAAACTGTCTCTTAGCAGTGGTTGATCTGGTTGTACGTCAATATTTCTTGTCACATTTGAAAATGTTGGCTCCAAGTGTTCTTCATTGTCTACACTGGCATTTACTGCAACAGGAACACCTCTTGTTAAAAAGGAATGTAACTTGTGAATATGTTTACACAATGGGTTAACATCTAGACATGAACAGTAGTATAAGTGACTGCACAAATTAAAACAACTTGGAACGGTGCATTTTGTTATGCAATGGTCATGATTGCAGTCATCAGTAAGTTTGATGATCTCATGAGGTTGTCCGGGGTGGGATGACTTAACTTCCCATACATTGTCTGTAAGATAAGTGATGTTGGAATCTGGAATTTCAAGACTTTTCTCATGAGCACAGCTTTTGATACTCGGTAGTGTACAAAAAGTAGCATTTCTTTTCCTCTTCCACAAATCATCAGAAGCAATTGTTAGGAGAAGTTCAATCAACTTATCAATTCTCTTGTTTGGCTTCCTGAGCATGTAGTCATTTTTCAACCTTCTATGGAATGATTCAACATGACCTGTTGTGTCAACAGCTTGATGAGGAAAATTCCTGTGACACATAGCCCACTTTTGAATACGCCCATCAAGTAGATATCTTTGAAAGTAGTCAATAAACTTTGATGCATTTTCACCATATTTAGATAGAAAAGCTTTGACCAAATCATCAAATGTATTGGAATTTCTAGTGTTTACAATGATTTTCAATGCAACAAACATTTCATCCACCAAATTTCTTGGAGCTTTTTCATTCAGATTTTTTCTAAAACTTCTTAATAAATGCCATTTGCAAAGTAAATGACGCAAATTCATTTGAGTATCAGCATTCACAGAAAAACCAGCATTCATAGCATTGATGAGGCTAGGGTCATCATCTGTAATAACACAATTGACATTTAAATCTGGGCATTTTCCTTTAAGTGCACTAAAAAAGTGTTTCAGGGAATGCTCGTCACTTTTACTTGTTATGAGATGGGCTACAGGCCAACCATTTCTGTTGTTGTCAACAATTAGGACATTCAGTAGTTGATAGTCATACTGGTTAGTGCAGTGGGTCTCATCTACAACAAGAATGTTACTGCAACCTTCAATCATCAGCTGCCTTTGTTCTTGAGTTTGAAAACCAAACATAAACAAATCATCTTCTTCATTCAAAACACTGGCTCCATCAGGTGCTACAACACATGCTTCACCAAGAGGCTTGTAAATGACAACCATGTCAGGATCATCACGCAACAATTTGTCAGCCAGAAGTTGGACGGATTTGGCATCATCACTATGAAGAAGAGAAGCCATGTTTTTCTTTCTCATCTGTTCTCGAATGACTTTAGAGGTGACATTCACATCCTTTGAAACAGCACCAGTATCAGCTTCAACTTGTTGTGCCCTATTTTGAACATTCCGAACAATGTCCATTGGAGAAGCATTCAAGACAATTTGTTCTTGAATATACTGAGAAGTTTCACTTGACATGGGCTGATGCAAGATATCAGATACATCAAGGCTGTGATTGTGGGTAGGGAAGTACCAGACTTTTGTCAGATTGGTATGAGGGCATACTACAACTTTCATAGATGAAATACAATATTTCCCAAGTTTAACTTGACCCTTACCATTTTTCCTGTTAGTCAAGCGGTCCACTTCATCATTTTTGCGATGAGCCTTGGCAGATCCATCTTTTTGACAATAGAAATATGTTGTATTGCCTGAGGATCTCCCCTTTTGAGAGAAATAAGAGTATGTCAATTGTTCTTCAGTTTCTTTCCATTTCACAAATTCACAGTGGCTGTTGAACTCTTTGAACTGACAAGATTGAATAGCAGACGACTGATGCATTCCAACCATATGGTCTATCAAATCTATTCGAGTGGAAAATAGGACAGAGCAGCCAGAGAAATTACATGAAAGTTTGGTTTTCTTCAAGGACACACTTTGACAAGAATTGGAGTGTCTTCTGAGGTTGTCCTTTCTTGAAAAAGATTTCCCACATTCATTGCAAGTGAATGTACTCACAGTTTCATCAGAGGGAGGCTTCATAGAACAAAGCTTGTGATGTCGACTCAGATTTGACACCTCCATTATCTTTCCACAGAACCTAGTAGTCAATTTCGTCAATTCTGAAGTTGGTCACTGCTCCTGTCAAGTTGGATATGATATGGTAGTCCTTACAAACATCAGTTTGCTGTAGTGACAAAGTTTAATTTGTCATCTATAACTCCGCCATGGGCGTCACGTACCTACGGTCATTGACGCTCATGCCAGTCCCAAGCCTGGATAAAGGAGGAGGGCGCTGCCGTGATGACAGAGCTGAACGGTCATGTCGGTCGCCTGAGCACGCTGCTCGCATGCAAACACTGCCCCATAAACGGCATAAAGCAATGCCCAAAGACAAATTGCACTCAGGCTGTGCCTCTATTGGTCCTTCTGCTAAGCCCTTACCATACTGGCCCTTGGGCCTCGAAGTGCTGGAACCTTATTCTCACCCCACACTTCCGGGCTTTTTAGCGACCGACTGACCCTTCAAATCTGATCAAACGTCACACCCCCAGAATGGATGTGTCACTCTGGTCACGGTTCAGCCGTTCCCATGAACGACCCCCAGAATGGGACACTCATATTTATACAATCTCCAGCGTTTCGAAGAGGAGGGCGCGGCCTGCATACGCATCCTTCGTTCCTGCCTCCAAGTACGCTGGAAGGAAAAAGCAAGAAGAAGACACCCTTTCATTCTCATTTAAATGAGAGTGCTTGATGTGCTTTCTTCTATTGAGCGATCCTAGTGCCTTAGGACCCCTTTTCATCTGAACTGAAGTTCATTATCTCTCAACGCCCGAGGATGATGTGCGTGGGCTGCATGTGCGCTTACGTGGCATCTCCCCGACGTTGGGAAGGAAAAAGCTGTTATCATACGCGCCGCACCACGGGGTGTCCCAGTGGGCCTTATGGGTGCGGAATGCGTCCCCCGAGCGTATAACGCTGAGGGGCATTACAATGCACATCTCCCTGCGGAATCCTATGTACCCGCGGGTCACAGATGAGTCTCCACCCGTCAGCGACGTACGGTCATGTCTCTGCCTCGCTGGCTATACTCACTCCAATGATCCCTCATCCTCCCGAATGTTGGATCACCCGCTGCATTTGATATCACAAATTACGGGATGCCAAAACACACACCGCTGAGGTTAGGCTGGCGGAAGGTAACCAAAGACCTGTACCCATCTTTGGGGTCCGCGGCAATATTCGAACAAAGCGGGCCACAAGTGCCTAACCAACCCCCCCCCCTCTGAGGGCCAGTCGGCGTCGCCTGAATGAGGTTTACTGCTAGGTAAGAACGCCGGTACTCGTGGGAACAAAAATGAATTCTACAAACAAAAACCAAATCAACCCTTCCGGACCGAAACCCCTAACGCCCTTGGAAACAAATGAAACTACCTCTATGGACACAGAGGCTATTGGCCTCGCACCCGCAAAACAAGCTGACCTAATGAATGTCTCTTTCTCTGAGAAGACTCTTGACCCTGTCACAGTAGTGTTGAACCCCAGACGCAACGCCCTTGCTGAAACCCTTGAACAGCAAAAAACCAAGCGCATCCGTCCTAACGACTCGCTCCCTTTACTGCCGCCACCAAACCAGCCGAATGTAAGTTCGCAAACGCCTTCTAGCCAACTGAACGCATGTTCGCAAGCAACACCCAGCCAACCGTGCGCTACCTCCCAAGCACCCCCAAGCCTGGAGCCCCCCGCAATAGACACATCCTCCACCTCTACGCGTGCCGGGTACTTTGATGAAATAGAACGCCATCTCTCTGAGCTTGACCACATAATAAATGTTAGCCGGAAAGGAGACCGCCTAACTTCTGAACACCGTGAATTTTATAACAAAACTGCCCTCGTTCTGCGCCGCAACCTTCATCTTATACGAGAGGACTTTGAGACACAACTAATTAACCGTATACAAGTTGAGGTTGACGCCGCTGTGGAGAGAGCAATGGCTCGATTCCAGCCTCAGGCACTGCCTAACCCCGCCAATACCCAACCCCGCAATCCGGCACCTTCAACTTCCAACGCTGAACCTGGCTCGTCCACACCCAATTACCGGCGAGCCCTGGTCAATCCTCCTGCCCGCTCCGACCTGGAAAGCGACTCTGCTACTGATGATTTCGTCGCCTACCAATCCCGACGCCAGGTCCGTCAAGCTAAGAGGAGAGCCACTAACAGCCCTACCTCCAACCCTAACCCTACAAGCAACGCTCCTCTCGTTACCCCCCGCCCAACTCCCGCGCGCAAGCCGGCGCGCAGACAACCAGCCAAGAAGCCCCCTTCACCCAGACACGGCTTTCTTGTTTGTCCTGCGAGCGACGAGGCTCCTGAAGCCCTTAAGACCCGGCTGAAATCGATTAAACCAGCCGCCAGTGCAGGAAGCTGCATCAAACGAGTAATCACCACGCGAGAGGGCATCCGAGTTGAAATAGACACGCAGCTCACAGATAAAGCCGAAGCCCTCCGGAATACGCTAACAGTAAGCGGATTCACAATCCGAGACCTCACTGAACACCGCCAGCCTCGTATCATAATCTATGATATCGACAAAGAAGTCACTGAAGTGGAGCTTAAAGAGAATCTTACCCTCCAGAATTCTCTCGGGACGCCCTCTATTCTCCGTGTTATCGGGCGCTCCAAAGGCCGCGACGACTGCGTCAACTGGATCATTGAGGTTGATCCTGCCACCCGAAATGAAATCAAGAAGAGGAGAACGTTGTTTGTGAACTGGCAATCTCTCCGCTTCGCTGACTATCTCCACCTTACTATGTGCCACAGGTGCCTCGGATATGGGCATATTGCCTCTAAGTGCTCTAGCCCTCCAATGTGTATGAAATGCGGCGAAGGCCACCCACGTGAAGACTGCCCGTCCAGCGCCACACCACCTCCCAAGTGCGCGAACTGTGTCAAAGCCCGAATAAAGAAGACCAACCACATTCCCGGGTCTTCGGACTGCCCTGTCCATCGCCGCAAACTTGAGAAGTTCCGTGCAACCATTAACTATGGATGATGCCTCTACAACCTCCAGGCATACTATCCGCTTTGCCCAGCTCAACTTGGACAATGGGAGAGTGGCGTGCACCGAGCTTGCGGAATACGCCCGAAAAAACGAAACTGACGTCCTCCTACTTCAGGAACCATACACCTCGGTGTGGGGAAACAACCGGCGGATTCCTGTCCTCCAGAAGAACTATCGCGTCGCCTTCAGCCAATTAGATGACTGCGGACGAATCTTCAGCTGTACGATGCTCCTCAACCCTCAGCTAGGTGCTATGGCCATTCCAAATCTTACCTGTGAGCTGTTCTCTGTTGTCCAGCTTAACATTCCGGACTCTCGCCTCCCTGTTTACATCGTCAGTGGGTACTTCCGCTTCAGCGTCTCCATGGAAGCTGCCCTCATCAAACTTGAAAGAATTCTCGATGAAACAGCGGGTGGCCATGTGCTCATCGGTGCCGATGTCAACGCCAGATCATCACTATGGCACGACAACTCCAACTCCGCACCTAGCTGGGGACGCAGTTGCAGGCGCGGAGCCCTTCTGGAACGTGTGATTGCCAGCCACGGACTTGTCGTTCACAACGCCCCGGATCAGCCGGCCACCTTTGAGAACCACGAAGGGGCCACCAATATTGACATCACTTTCTCCACTCCAGGGTTCCCCTTGGACGTTATCAACTGGAAAGTCGAACCGGACGCCGTTGACTGCCTTCATCGACTCATCTCCTTTGAGCTAGCGACCTCCAGATCGCCCTTGATTTCGCCTCCCACACGATATAACCTGCGTGATGTAGACTGGACCAATTTCCGCGCGGCTATCCACTCTAAGCTGCAGCAGGACCCCCACCTTCCCGATGATACCAGTCCAGAAGGGCGAATCGATGCTGTTGTCCAGTCCATCACTCAGTTGTACCAGGAAGCATGCGAGGAAACTATGCAGAGAACCCGTCTCCCCCGGAGCAAGAGAACCATTTGGTGGTCCCGATCGTTGGAACGTATGAAGAGCCAAGGCACCCGCCTACGAAGAGGCTTTCAACGCGCAACCGACCCGCTGATCCGCGCGGCCAGGAGGGATGCATGGCGGAGACACCTTGAAGCGTACAAGAAAGCTGTCCAAAGCGCGCGTAGAGCAGCGTATGCCAGAGCGAACTGTGAGGACCTTGAGACGAACCCCTTTGGGATGCTCTACAAGATCTCATCCCGAAAGTACGCTCCGAAGACAATGCTAGCTGCCATCTCCAGTTCCTCGGGGCACACTTCCGATATCCCCACCACGCTCCGCGCTTACCTCGACGGACTCGTGCCCAGTACCGACGACTCGACAGTCACCACTGCACCCCAGACTGACGAGGGATCTCACGTCAACTTCACCCGAGACATTATCACCAAAGCCCTGAATGCCATCAAACCCCGGAAAGCTCCCGGGCCAGACAACATCCCTGGCCTGGCCATCAAGAATTCCGGCGATCTCGTCTGCGGCATCCTGACCGCCCTGGCCAATGACTGCCTCGACGCTGGCTACTTTCCACGAGCCTGGAAGATTGGTGAACTGAGGCATATCCCAAAAGGCCCGGATAAAGATCCCTCGCAGCTGAAGTCTTACCGCCCCCTCACTATGCTATCAGAATTTTCAAAAGTATTAGAACGAGCCATAAAGGACCTGATCTACTCCACTGCGCAAGCTCCCCTCTCCCCTGCTAACCAGTACGGTTTCACCGCTGGCGTGGGTACTATTAACGCTATGGAGAGGCTGAACTTGCGCATCGATAGCTGCGCAACGAAGTACCTTTTGGCGCTCTTCGTCGACATCCGAGGCGCCTTTGATAATGTGAGGTGGGCGCGAGTCATTCGTCGCCTCCAAGATAAAGGTGTCTCCCCTACCGTCACCCGGCTGATGGCTAGTTACTTCAGTGACCGCGTCATCCGGTTTGAAGCTGAGGGCGTGCAAATATCCAAGCTCGCCACCCAGGGATGCCCCCAAGGATCGATCCTTGGACCGGATGCGTGGAACCTCATCGTCGCAGAACTGCTGGAGTCCACCTATCCTGCTGGAATCGAGTGCATCGGGTACGCTGACGACGTCGCTTTCATCATCGAGGGCTGCTCCCGCACGGACTTGGAGCGGAAAGCGGCGGAAACCACCTCTATACTTGAGTCTTGGCTCCGGCTGAACTCACTCACTGTGTCAGCTGAGAAATGTTGCTATGTCCTTTTTAAGGGCAACTTCCACCGCTACACCAGCCCCAAGATCCAGATACAATCATCCCGAATCAAGCGATCTCATGAGGTAACCTACCTCGGCATCGTGTGGGACGAGAAGAGAACCTTCCGCGCCCACGTCGCATCTCAATCCGCCGCAGCCATGAGATCGTTTGCGTTCCTCCGGCGCGTCTTCCATGACAACTGGCACGATCGCCCCGATGCACTCCGCACTATTTATCGAGGAGCTGTCGTTCCCAAGATGGCATACGGCGCTGCCATCTGGGCCCATACCATCTCGCGAGACCAAGAGATTCGTCGCCGCCTCCTTACCCTCCAGCGGTTCTGCACCATCGCCATCACCGCCTCAGCCGGGACGGTTAGCCATGCAGCCACGCAGGTCCTTGCAGCGGAACCCCCCCTCAACATGGTTATCAGCGAAGCTGGCGCCAGGGACAGGATCCTCCTCCTTAGGAGCAACACCGCGCAGCATCTCGGTCGGACCTTCCATCCCCTCCGCCGAGAAGAGCTCTGCGCCGCACTAAGGAGCGCCACTATGGATCAGTGGCAGACAGAGTGGGACGCCGCCGACACAGGCCGTCTGACACACCTGTACTTCCCGAGTGTAATGGCGAGAGTGGAACTCCACCTGCCACTCAACCGCCGAATTACCAGGGTTTGTACAGGTCACTACCTCAACTGCGCCGACTACCGGGCCCGCATCCTCAAGCTGCCTGATGAAGACGGCCTCTGCCCTGTCTGCAGACTGCGAGACACTCCCGAGCATCGGATCATCTCCTGTCCCTACTTCGCTGAGGCCCGAGCTTCCCTCACTAGATCTCTCCGCCTTGGACCTGCCGACACCCTCCTGCTGGATAATATCCCCCCACACCGAGCCGCCTGGCGCACTCTGGAGGCCTTCTCTTGGCCTATCACTACTGAGCCACCAGCCGACTCTCCATAACCTCCATAATGACTCTCTCAAAAAGCCGCCCAACAGGCAGAACGCCCGCAGACCACAGGCAGAATGCCCGCAGACCTGCGTACAACAGCTAGACGCCAGCCGAAACAACAAACGGCGCTCCAACTTATAAGTCCCTATTAGGCAGAATGCCGCCCCGTAACTAAACGCCGCCCCGCAAGGCAGAACGCCACCTTATCTGACACTTCCGGCGGAGCTCGATACAAACCATTACCTCCTCCCCCCACCCAACACCCAGGGGGCTGCTAGAAAGGTAAGGGGGCTCCAAGCCCCCAGGCACGGGTTCAACACCCATTCTATGCAGAAGACGACAGAATGTTCGCCAGTATAAAATATGAAAAAAATTGAACTTTTTTTTTCGAAGTTCGAAGCAACATTGACTTTGGTTGATATCTGGATGAGTGACTGTCCGATTTTTACCAAATTGTTTACAGTCGCGTCCTTGGACCATATCGGGATAGCATACCAAATTTCATCGCTCTAGGAGTCTAGGACAAACCATTCTTGAGATATTTTGTATACCACCTTTTCCCATTTTCCCATTTAAACCTGTAGTACACACATACATACATACTGTATCATCTAGTCAAATAAGAAACAACTTATATAAATGGATAACATACTGGAGAAAACTGTATTAAAAAATATTCCAAAATCTCGAATGAATAAAGATGAAATTTGAAAACAACAACAGAAGTTTTTCACAATCAAAATAATAAGTACCCTGGCAACGGTTACCAAGACAACATTATCTTACATCCCCCCCTGATAACGATCTGGTTGCTTCAAGGTTGACCGATCTCTTAACCGATAAGCAGCATCCCCTTGTTCATGTTCAGGCTCAGATCTCAGAACAGTCTCAGGTTCTCTGGAAAACAGGGCAGAACTTCTTGGATAATTAGCTGGAGAATAATCATCATAATCAGGAGAATAATCATCATTATCCCTTTCTTTATTGTTCATTGTATTGAATGAGGGTTTCAGATGTTGCCTTGATCTTCTAAAAACTCTGCCTCCATATTGTTTAACCAAATAAGATCTTGGTGTATTATGATGTTGAATAACTACTCCTCTCTCCCATGGTCTTTGTGGCTGAGTTTTGATTGGTACATTGTTATATTCTTAAGAACAACAGAATAGGTTACATTTCAAGAAAAGGAACGATGATCATTTTATTGGAGCAAGATACAAAACTGGGCATCTCCCACATTACAGTCAGGCAAAGGTCTCGCTGTTCGGGCATAATATTTCTTGTTTGAATCATGCATATCAGCAATTTTGACATCATCTCCCACATTACAGTCAGGCAAAGGTCTCGCTGTTCGGGCATAATATTTCTTGTTTGAATCATGCATATCAGCAATTTTGTTTCTTATCTCCTCAGGATCAATAACTTTTGGACACAATGCTGAACTTCTCACTGGGATCTTTTCTTTCAAATTTCTATTGAATAACATTTTAGCAGGAGAATAACCAATACCTACTATCGGATAATTCCGATATTGTAATAGTGCAAGGTCCAATTTATCACCATTTTTCTTCAACATATATCCTTGGCAATGTTAACGGCTTTCTCAGACAAACCATTGCCCCGAGGATATCTTGGGCTGGAAGTAATACTTCGAATGTTCCACTCATCAAAAAACTTCTGAAACATTCTACTAGAAAATGGCATATTATCTGATACTAAGACCTGGATTGTGATATTGCTCATAGAATTGGAATTATGGTCCTCTTAGGAGCCCTACACAAAGTGAAGTCTAAGGATGGTGAAATATGTGTACCAGAAGTTCCTGAGAATATTGAAAAAGAAAACGGTGAAGTATGCACAGATGAACTTGAAGAGGATGAAGATGGAATGTACCATGATCAACAGCAATCAGAGAGGATTCATGGCTCTTCCAGGCTGTGCCATCAATGTAGCAATAGTTGAAAATGCTTTGGACATTGCTAAAAGAGAGAAAAGGGATGTTTTCCAACCTCAGTGGTGTAGTGGTTAGCGCGGTGGACTTCGGATCTGGAGGTTGGTGGTTCGAGTCAAAGTCAAGTCATAAAACTTAGCGTAGTGCATTAAGCAGGGAACGACATTTGTGACAAGCATTTATGCTTAACACAATTAAAATTCCTTTTTAAAATTCCTTTTTTTTTCTGTCTTTTTGTAGATGTAAATCAGGCATATAACAATGTTGGCCATATGCAGATCAAGAAATCAGTGGACAGAATCCAGGCTCCAGATGTGGTCAAGAAGATAGTTATTGATTGTCAAATGGGTAATGAGTCAAAGTTTGAAATTGGTCTAGATAAGTCAACCAACATCCAAATCAAAAGAGGTCTTATGCAAGGGGCTCCCCTGTCTCCTCTCCTCTACAATGTGGCAACAAATCACTTGATTGAGGAACTGACAGAACAAGGTTTGGTTAGCAATTATGGTGTTAATGTGACAGACACTTTGAAGATGAGTGCACTAGCATTTGCGGATGACATTTGTGTGCTTACCAACTCTATCTCTTCCGCTGAGGCTCTGTTCAATATCATTGAGTCTAGACTTGGTGAACTTGGTATGTCTCTCAATGTCAACAAGACACAAGTGATTGTCATCAAGAAGGGAGTCTTGTGTAGTGACTCTGTTTCTTTGGGAGGTGTGATCCTTCATCCTGCTTCAGAAGAAAGACTTGTCAAGTACCTTGGTACTTTCCTTCGTGAACAAGTGATCTTGGACAAACAGTCAACCATTCAGAGTCTGAGTGCTAAAATTGACAAAGTTGCAAAGTCTCCCTACTTAAAACCTGACCAAAAACTACAGGTCTTGAACACCTATATATGGCCTACATTGACCTTCAAACTTCAGAATACTCCATTGGACAGGTGGAGTATCCCATTTATTGATGATCTTGATAAACTCCTTCGTTCAGCCTGCAGACAGATCTTGGAAATTCCTCGTGACATTCCTGATGCTTGCTTCTACTCCAGTAAGCATGTCCGTGGCTTCCAGATGTTCCGCTTCTCCTGAGAGATCATTATTCAGAGAATGAACTTGTTCATTGCTCTGCGCCGTCAAGAGGATTCAGTAGTTCATGCTCTGAAGGACCTTGATGCAGAAATTCAGCATTGTCTGAATATTCTGTCTGTAGACATTCCGGTGGGAGAAGTGAAGGCAGGACAGGTACGTGATGTGCTTCGGGAAAATGAGATCCTGAAATGGCAGGGGAAGCAAGTAAGAGGCATTGGAGTCAGCCTGTTCAAGGAAGTTAAGTCTCACAACAAGTATCTTACTGCATCTGAAGGTCTTTCCAATAGTGAAGTCACCGAGATGATCAAGATGAATACCAACACTGTTGCCGTAAGAGGAATCCCTGGCAGATCCCATGATGGTGTCAAGTGCCGCCGATGTCCCCAAAACATCGAGAACAAACCCACTGAGTCACTTGCCCATGTCCTTGGAAACTGTCAATATGGCCAACTTCTGCGAATCAACAGGCACAATTCCATTCGATCAATCATCGCTGATGAATACTTCGGCTATTGTCGATATACCAAATGGACAACGTAAATATTTATATCTTCCAAACGGTGTGGCAAAACAACACAAATCTGTAGACTCTTTGTCTAAGACAATTTGGTGGAATGAACTAGTCATATCCAATACACTGAATATCTGCTTATTACTCATATCCGATAATATGTCCTCTTGGGTAGGTATGTAATGTGAATCTTTAACCACGTACCTATTCAAATCCCTTGGATCTAAACATATCCTTAAATCTTTATTAGGCTTTTCTCGTATAACCAAGGCATGGCACCATTCATTTGGTTCACTCACCTTGACGATAATTTTATTCCTCTCAAGTTCATCTAATTTACTTCTCAATTGATCAAACAAAATTTTCGCAACTCTTCTTGGTGGCTGATTCACAGGCACTGCGTTCTCCTTCAATCTTATTGAATATGGCTTCCCTGGAAACTTTCCTATTCCTGTGAACACCTTTTCATATTGGGAAATTAATCCCTCTTTCGATTGAAATGTCTTATCCACAGGCATCAGATTCTCCTTCGAATTCAATGTCTTAACCACAGGCGTTACACGTCTAATCAAACCGATTTTTGAACATGTATTCAGACCCAATATTGGTTTAGAATTAAAGGGTACAACAACAAATTTAATCGGGTAAAATGTTCCTTTCACGTAGCACGGTATGTTTATGGTACCCACAGGTATGATAGTATTATTACTATAGGCTATTAGCTTCAAATTGGTCGGCTTCACCAGTTTTTTACTAAATGCTTATTTTCTTCATAGAGTGCCTCTACTGTACTCAATGATATAGCATTACACTGCGCCCCAGTGTCTAACTTACACTCTAATATTTTGTTCTTTACCATTATCTCTTCTGTCCATTCTGTCTCAATGTCATTACCCAGAGAGTCTAATTGCAATGTCTCCATGCCAAACTCGTACTCGTCATTGTCTGAATATTCTTCTCTTGGAGCACTTTGACTGGAACTTGTACTGGGTCTGGAACTTGTACATAATGGTCGTCTCGGATCTCCTGTACTCGTCTTCCATATTTCCTGAAACTTGTATTATCATCTCTATAATCCTTGGATACATACATTGGTCTTGGTCTGTCTCTATTCATTGTTTGAGGCCTTTTAAAACATTTTGATGCGAAGTGGCCTTTTCTCTGACAGTAATTGCATTCCTTACCTTGGGCAGGACAAATCATCATCTCTGAATGGAATTTACCACACTTATCACAGGTGTTTCTATTAAACCCTGTTCCCCTCACAATATCAATTTCTGTTTCCGATTTTATCTCATTCTTCACCTGATTCGTACCTGACATATCGGACGTTTGACTCTTTACCGTATAGAACTTCTTTCCTATGGAAATGGCTTGGTCTAAGGTCAGCTTGTTCTCGTCAAGTAGCCTACACCTCAATTTGTCATTCCTCACGCCCATGACAAACTTGTCTCTTATCATGTTTTGTTTCTCAGCATACTCACAGTTCTCTGCCATCTTCCTCAGTTCTATGATATACTGTTCGACTGATTGGTCCTCACGTTGAGATGGATAACTGAGGAACTTGTATCTTTCGTAAATAATGTTTTTTATAGGGGCAAAATGTAAACCGAGTTGTTCCTTCACCTCCTCATATTTCACCTTCTTATGTAACTCCAAGCCATTGTATACCTCTAGCAATTCTTCCCCGCCGATAGTTAGTAATAGGGCTATCTTACCGTCATCTTTAGTCTTCTGATCCTTCTCAGAGGCTCTCAAATATAATTCAAATTGTTGTAAGAACTGCCTGCACTTTAAATTCAATATCAGACATGCAACAGGTCCTGCTATTTTTGTCATATTTAGGCACAAATGCATATAATGTCCTGAGAGACTCGCTTCTGCCTACCAACCCAGCATCCAAACCCTATGACCTATGATGAGCTCAAAGATTTGCTTGTACAGTATGTGAGCCCAGCCCCTAATTTCCTCATGGATAGCGCTACAATTTCAGGGAACGGAGACAGGAAGCAGGGGAGTCCATAGCAGAGTATGTGGTCGCATTGAGGAAGCTGAGTGAGTATTGCCAGTTCAATGATGAACTATCCAATGCCATGAGGGATCAATTGGTCTGGGGGGTGGTGGACCCCAACATCAAGAGAAAACTCCTGGCTGATGAGGGAAAATTGAGTTTCCCTGAGTGTGAAATTGGCAACATCTATTGAAACAGCTACTCGAGATGCATCCAAACTCCAAGCAAGCTCTGTCAGTATGGTGAGTGGAAATGTGAATAAGCAGTCACATAGGCCTATCAAGAAGTCACATGAGAAAAGTCAGTCAAGGATCACATGTTGGTGTTGTGGTGCAAAAGGGCACACAAAGCCCCAATGTAAGTGGAAGGAGTCTACTTGTTTATTCTGCAAAAAGAAAGGACATACAGTGTCTGGGTGTTTGCAGAAAAACAGGGGGCAGCCAGCAGTGAACAATACAGAGATAGAAGATTTCCACCTGTCGCAGCTGTTCAATGTGGATGATGGACGATCACCAATTAAGATTGGCTTGCGGGTAGCTTCTGTAGAAAAAGGGTGCAAGAGGGCACACAAGGTGGAATTTGAAGTAGACACCGGTTCTGCAATAACAGCGATGAGTCTTGCAAGTGCAAAGGAATATGGGATTGATGGGCAATTGTTCCCATCCACAAAGGTATTTAAGGTCTACTCGGGGGAGTCTATTAGGCCTATTGGTCATATTGAGGTTAAAGTGAATAATTCATTCATCTCAAAATTGTTTATATTTGAGACTTCTGGTCCTCCAATTGTGGGGAGGGAGTGGTTATATAAATTAAAACTGTTAGATTCTTCTTCATTTTTATGTAACATAGATGAAAAAATGAAGTTACAGTCCAAAGTGACTGAGAAATACCCTAAAGTTTTTTCTGAAAAAATTGGTTCATTTAAAAATAAGGAATTTAAATTGCATTTAAAACCAGATTCAATTCCCAAATTTTTCAAGCCTAGACCCCTGCCATTTTCTCTTAAAGATAAGGTCTCTGAGGAACTGGAACGAATGGTGAAGGAAGATATTATTTATCCAGTAGAATCTTCCGAGTGGGGAACTCCCATAGTGCCCATAGTTAAGAGCAACGGTCAGCTGAGAATCTGTGGTGATTACAAAGTCACATTGAATAAATGCTTGGTGGTGGATAAACATCCAATACCAAGAATCTCTGACATTCTAAGCTCAATTAAAGGCTCTGTTTTTGCCAAACTGGATTTATCTCGTGCCTATTTGCAATTGCCATTGTCTTCGGAAAGTCAGGTTTTAACTACTATATCAACTCACAGGGGGTTGTTTGCTTACAAAAAGTTACCATATGGCATTTCATCGGCACCAGGTATTTTCCAGAGGGAGATGGAAAAAATGTTCCTAGGTATTGAAGGTGTAAATTGTTTTTTTAATGATATTTTTGTATCTGGTACTGATGAGAATGACTTGTTGAAAAATTTAGAAACTGTTCTGAACAAACTTGCGGAGGCAGGCCTCACACTCAATATTGACAAGTGTGTGTTGTTCAAAGATGAAATTGAATTTCTTGGGTATTCTATTAATAAAAATCTGGTGTGAACATCACACGACTTTCCTTATCCTATTGAATGATGCTTATTTGAGTGTTCTTTTACCCTAACTTTTAAAGCCTTGGAACCCTTGGTACACTACAAGAACCTTTTCCAGTTTTGTTCCAAATTATCACCTTCCGCCTCAAACTTATTGGGTATTCTATATTCCATTTCTTCGAATCACACATAAGAACTGTAATGTTTTTGTTTTGGTCAGTAGACCAAATGTTTTTACTATGGTCAGTAGACCAGTTTTTGTTATGTTTTTCTTTTTGTAAAAAAACCTAACCTGAAAAAAAAAACCGAAGTTCCAAAATAAAAGAGCAGACTGATTTTTCTGAAAGTTAAAAGTTTAATTCTGTATTTTCTTTTCTTTTCTCTTGTGTGACATTAGCCTTGGAACCCTTGGTTCACTACAGTGGCGACGAGGACAAAGGACTCTTAAGGATTGGTAGGATAATGCCGGATGAAAAGCCTGTAGCTTCAGTGTTGGTAGCAAAGGGTGCCCTGGGGCATTTGGAAAAATTAGACATACCAGCAGCAAATGTGCACTCATGGATTGAACAGTTTGAGAACAAATTCTGGATGACCTTGCTCAGCGTTTTGAAGCCAATTATGTTAATGCTAGAGATTGCATTTCTCTAGTTCCAGATATCTGTAGCCAGAATACTCTTGTAAGTCCTTTGCCTGGTGGTAGTGAAAGTGGTGTAGCTTTTGAAGCTGGTGCTCAAGGTCCTACTCAACAATGCCACTTGTGTGGAAAATACTACAAATCAGTAAATAAGCATATTGTTGGTGCCCATCCTGACGCATACAGGCAACGATTGGTCGAGAAACACACGCCTGCCCCAGTTATCAATTCAAGTGGTCCGTCTACACCTACAGATGATATGAAAGACATTGAAAATAGTCTCAAAGAGTTCAACCAAAGGAATTGGCATAGTATGACATTGGAAGTTCTTGACTCTACTGTTGATGAATTTCAGAAGGGAATATCAGTGCCGGATAGCAAAAGTAATGCAATCAACGCTATAAATGTTCCTACTAATGTTACTGAATTGAAGTCATTTTTAGGTTTAGTTACATACTATGCTAAGTTTGTACCTAAGATGTCCCACATAGCTAGTCCTCTGTATGATTTATTAAAAAAGGAAATGGCTTGGAAATGGAATAAAAGTCATGACAAGGCTTTTAATGATATCAAGGCAGAGATTAGGTCTGAACGAATTCTAGCTCATTATGATCCTAATCTGGAAACTATTCTTAGCACAGATGCTAGCAATGTGGGCATTGCAGGTGTTTTGTCCCAGATTGATGAGGCGGGTAATGAGAGGCCAGTTGCTTTCTGTTCCCGAACCTTATCACCTGCGGAGAAGAAGTATTCTGTTCTAGACAAGGAAGCATTAGCGCTAGTATATTCTGTTAAGTATTTCCACCAATACTTGTATGGACTTGAGTTCACATTGCATACAGACCACCGTCCTCTTACCCACATTTAACACATTTTTGGTGAATCAAAAGGTCTGTCCACAATGTCAGCTCAACGTTTGCAGCGCTATGCTGTTTTCTTGCAAGGTTACAATTATTATAAGATCTAATATGTGAGGGGTTCTGATAATATAAGTGCTGATATCTTGTCACGTGCTCCTCTCAGGGTTGATCTGGATGATGTAGAAATAGATGTCTCTGATTGTCTGTATTTAAATTTCATATTAGATGATATTGAGGTTGTAACTGATGTTGATATTGTATCAGAGATCCAACGGGATTTGGTGTTAAGCAAAGTCTATAATTGTATTTTAACTGGGCAATGGCCTTCAGGGGGTTTAAACCCTGAT
Source organism: Diaphorina citri (assembly GCF_000475195.1). NCBI lineage: Eukaryota > Metazoa > Arthropoda > Insecta > Hemiptera > Psyllidae > Diaphorina > Diaphorina citri. The sequence continues at coordinate 27,213 of NW_007380016.1, forward strand.
GAATTGGAATTGAAACCCTATTTAACTAAGAAAAATGAATTATCTGTTAGTCAGGGATTTATTTTGTGGGGGCACCGTTTAGTCATTCCTCCAGGGTGTAGGAAAATGTTGTTACAAGAACTACATTCTACCCATTTAGGAGTAGTGAAAATGAAGTCAGTGGCTAGGTCCTATATTTGGTGGCCGGGTATTGACCGTCAAATTGAGATGATTTCTAAATCTTGTCCTTCATGTTTACAAAATAGGGACAATCCAGCTAGGGTAGAAGTAAACCCATGGCCTCAGCCAAAACAACCGGGGATGAGAGTACATGTAGATTTTTTAGGTCCTTATAAAAATCTGGTGTGAACATCACACGACTTTCCTTATCCTATTGAATGATGCTTATTTGAGTGTTCTTTTACCCCAACTTTTACAACTGCAGTTGTTCCGCTTCTCCTGGGAGATCATTATTCAGAGAATGAACTTGTTCATTGCTCTGCGCCGTCAAGAGGATTCAGTAGTTCATGCTCTATGTATTTTTTGGTAATAATTGATTCTTTCTCAAAATGGCTTTTTGTTAAAAGGATGTTTAACATTACAACACAATGTACAATTTTTTGGTAATAATTGATTCTTTCTCAAAATGGCTTTTTGTTAAAAGGATGTTTAACATTACAACACAATGTACAATTAGTGCATTAAGGGAGTATTTTTCAATGTGGGGTATTCCAAGGAAGTTGTGTTCTGACAATGGTCCCTCATTGTGTTCCCGTGAGATGGAACAGTTCCTGAATAAAAATGGAATAGACCATATTCTAACTCCTCCTTTTCACCCAGCTTCTAATGGAGCTGCGGAAAACTCTGTCCGTACCTTTAAGAATTTTATTAAGAAAGTTCCTTGTAACTCTGTGAATATTGATCATTATATTCAGCATTTTGTATTGTCTTCAATAGTACACAGCACTGTACTACTGGGAAAAGTCCAGCAATGTTGCATTTGGGAAGAGAATTGTTTACTGCTTTGGATAGGCTGAAGAATAAACTTACTAGTAACTTGGGATCAAATGCTGAAAATAATGACCAAATCAGGGATAGTCATGACCCTGTTCGAGCCTTTGTTGTGGGTGATAATGTGATGTTTAAAAATTTTGGTAATGGACCAAAGTGGATGCCTGGAAAAATATTTAGCAAAATATCACCAGTGGTCTACTTGGTTCAAACAGCAGTTGGAGAAATCTTAAAGCGTCATATTGACCAATTATCTAGGCGCACGGCAGTTCTAGGCGCACGGCAGTGCGCCAGGCCAAGTTCCGGCCTGAGCACGCCAGTGTGTATATTACACGAAGCATTTCGACGCATTTTTACCCCTATCATAACTCCGTCAATTTTCAATGTAATCTCACGAAATTTGGATTTGGACCATGTGTTAACCTATACTTCCTTATTATACCCGCGAAATTCCGAAGTTCTAGCCTTACCGGAAGGGGTAGAAAAAACGGTTTGAAAATCGCTAATTTTACAACTGACTGACTCACTCACTCATCAAAATGTTGAGGCACTTCCCGATGTCGTAGAAACTTGAAATTTGGCAGGATGGTAGGTCTTGATGAGTAAGTAAAGGGAAAAATCTGAAATTCGGCAAAAGTTGCACTTGGCTCCGCCCACAGGCGGAAATAACCTTTTTTTGGCGGTTTTCACCAAACGGTTAGAGATATCCAACCCCGCGAAGCCCCGGGAGCGCGCAGCGCGACCGTAAACAAGGGAGCGCAAAGCGCGACCACATGCACAACCCCTCGAAGCCCCGGGAGCGCGCAGCGCGACCGTAAACAAGAGAGCGCGAAGCGCGACCACATGCACAACCCCGCGAAGCCCCGGGAGCGCGCAGCGACCGTAAACAAGGGAGCGCGAAGTGCAACCACATGCACAACCCCGCGAAGCCCCGGGAGCGCGCAGCGCGACCGTAAACAAGGGAGCGGGAAGCGCGACCACATGCACAACCCCGCGAAGCCCCGGGAGCGCGCAGCGCGACCGTAAACAAGGGAGCGCGAAGCGCGACCACATGCACAACCCCGCGAAGCCCCGGGAGCGCGCAGCGCGACCGTAAACAAGGGAGCGCGAAGCGCGACCACATGCACAACCCCGCGAAGCCCCGGGAGCGCGCAGCGCGACCGTAAACAAGGGAGCGCGAAGCGCGACCACATGCACAACCCCGCGAAGCCCCGGGAGCGCGCAGCGCGACCGTAAACAAGGGAGCGCGAAGCGCGACCACATGCACAACCCCGCGAAGCCCCGGGAGCGCGCAGCGCGACCGTAAACAAGGGAGCGCGAAGCGCGACCACATGCACAACCCCGCGAAGCCCCGGGAGCGCGCAGCGCGACCGTAAACAAGGGAGCGCGAAGCGCGACCACATGCACAACCCCGCGAAGCCCCGGGAGCGCGCAGCGCGACCGTAAACAAGGGAGCGCGAAGCGCGACCACATGCACAACCCCGCGAAGCCCCGGGAGCGCGCAGCGCGACCGTAAACAAGGGAGCGCGAAGCGCGACCACATGCACAACCCCGCGAAGCCCCGGGAGCGCGCAGCGCGACCGTAAACAAGGGAGCGCGAAGCGCGACCACATGCACAACCCCGCGAAGCCCCGGGAGCGCGCAGCGCGACCGTAAACAAGGGAGCGCGAAGCGCGACCACATGCACAACCCCGCGAAGCCCCGGGAGCGCGCAGCGCGACCGTAAACAAGGGAGCGCGAAGCGCGACCACATGCACAACCCCGCGAAGCCCCGGGAGCGCGCAGCGCGACCGTAAACAAGGGAGCGCGAAGCGCGACCACATGCACAACCCCGCGAAGCCCCGGGAGCGCGCAGCGCGACCGTAAACAAGGGAGCGCGAAGCGCGACCACATGCACAACCCCGCGAAGCCCCGGGAGCGCGCAGCGCGACCGTAAACAAGGGAGCGCGAAGCGCGACCACATGCACAACCCCGCGAAGCCCCGGGAGCGCGCAGCGCGACCGTAAACAAGGGAGCGCGAAGCGCGACCACATGCACAACCCCGCGAAGCCCCGGGAGCGCGCAGCGCGACCGTAAACAAGGGAGCGCGAAGCGCGACCACATGCACAACCCCGCGAAGCCCCGGGAGCGCGCAGCGCGACCGTAAACAAGGGAGCGCGAAGCGCGACCACATGCACAACCCCGCGAAGCCCCGGGAGCGCGCAGCGCGACCGTAAACAAGGGAGCGCGAAGCGCGACCACATGCACAACCCCGCGAAGCCCCGGGAGCGCGCAGCGCGACCGTAAACAAGGGAGCGCGCTGTCACACCTGACACCATGTATCATCTAGTCAAATAAGAAACAACTTATATAAATGGATAACATAGGTACTGGAGAAAACTGTATTCAAAAATATTCCAAAATCTCGAATGAATAAACATGAAATTTGAAAACAACAACAGAATTTTTTCACAATCAAAATAATAAGTACCCTGGCAACGGTTACCAAGACAACATTATCTTACACATACGTACAGACCATGGGCTAAAAATCACTTTTTTGACATCAGGGGATCCCAAAACGGATATTTCCAACCATTTATTTTGAACATTTGGACCGATAAAAATCACTTTTTTGACATCAGGGGATCCCAAAACGGATATTTCCAACCATTTCCCGATTTTGAAAATTTGGACCGATTGCAATACTTTCATTATCAGGGGACCCCAAAACGGATATTTCCACCCATTTCCCGATTTTGAAAATTTGGACCGATTGCAATACTTTCATTACAGTATAGCCGCTAAACTGTAGTAATAGAAAGTAAAAAATGACAACAATAACAACAAAAACAACAACAACGACACCACCAACAACAACAACAACAACACCAACAACAACAACAACAACAACAACAAAAAAACAACAACAACAAAAACAACAACACTAACACCAACAACAACAACAACAACAACAACAAACCACAAACAACAAGAGAACATCAACAACTCACGGAAAATTTTCAAAAGCTCGCAAATAGCTAGGTAATAAGGAGATCTGTAGGTACCTACTAATGATGTGTAAGTACACACTTAGAAAAAAGGAGTGAGATCCTCCACAAAAACACAAATGTGAAAAAAAGGCCAAGTTCGTACACACTTAGAAAAAAGGAGTGAGATCCTCCACAAAAACACAAATGTGAAAAAAAGGCCAAGTTCCTATCCAAAAATGTCGACCCTTAAAAGTGGTGAGATCAAAAAAATTAAGGCCAAGTCTGCATTCCCAATTTTTCGTGTCTGCTGAAAATGCTGGATCTCAATTCCTTCAACCTTCTCGCAATTTCAACTTGGCAATGTTTTCCTTTTATTTTCATGTTAATAATAGGTACCGTATTTAGGTATTAATTTGAGAAGGAAAACATTGCCAAGTTGAAATTGAGAGAAGGTTGAAGGAATTGAGATCCAACATTTTCACCAGACACGAAAAATTGGGAATGCAGACTTGGCCTTAATTTTCTGATCTCACCACTTTTAAGGGTCGACATTTTTGGATAGGAACTTGGCTTTTTTTTCACATTTGTGTTTTTGTGGGGTTAACTTGCGCAAGTAATTTGATAGTGTAAGGCGTGATTTGTTCGCGCATACAGCTTGAAAGATTTCGGTCTTACACAAACATGGTGCTTGTGGTGTCGACAAGACGCTTATTGTACGAGTAGCTCAAATGAGAGGACTACGGACCGTGCACGATTAATTTGGATGGCCAAAAATCATCAGAAATGTTTAGGACTCTCAATTTCAACTTGGCTATATTTTCTACTCCAATAAATTAATGAAAAAAAATCTGGTGTGAACATCACACGACTTTCTATTACCTTCTCAACTGTAAGTCGGACAGTTCTAAAAGTTTCACCATTCGATTCACCCCAAAAAAGATTAGGAATCAATTTTGCACTCCACCTTTATTAATTCCATGTGTGTGCTATTCCTTCACGTAATTAACCGAACGATAGTGAGATCTATGTTTTAACTCAACCCCATTTGGTTTAGATGTTTTACAATATTTGTTTGTTTGAATGTGTGTTCCGCTATAACTCGCGATTGCCTGGTCCGATTTTGATGAAATTTGGTACATACTCTATGTTCCTTGAATCAAGGCACGTCGCTGATTGAAATTTGGGGTCCCACAAGTGAGCGGGGCCAGAGTTGAGGGGGATTTTATGTTCTCCACGTTTCAGAGTCCAATAGGTGACTCATTACTCATTCCTCATTCATAACTCATTGACCGAAGGATAGTGAGGTCTATGTTTTAACTCGACCATTTTGCATTTGGTTTAGGTTTTAGATGTTTGTATGTTTGTTTGAATGTATGTTCCGCTATAACTCCCGATTGCCTGGTCTGATTTTGATGAAACTTGGTAGATACACGTCTTCATTGAATCAAAACACGTCGATCCTTGAAATTTGAGGCCCCAAAGCTGAACGGGGCCCCCATTACGATCTTCCAATACATTATGACCCCCCAAAAAATACCACTTCGTGGCATAAAAAAGACCCCGCCAAGTCGTTCCTCCCAAAATAAATCAAGTGCCCA
>NW_007380017.1:0-321 GCF_000475195.1 Diaphorina citri
CACGCTGGACTTTGACGAAATGGGCGTCTTGTCTCTCAACAAAGTATACCTAGAAAATACTTTAGACGTAAGTAAATGCCATGTTCCTATGTACCTATACCTAGAAAATACTTCAGACGTAAGTGAATACCAAGTTCCTACACCTTCCTCCTCGCCTTTTCCCGTGTTCAGACGCGGTAAGCGTTTTTCGTCAGCCTCTCAATCAGCCCTAACTAGGGTGACATTTGGTTTTAATTACAAAAAAAAAAAAAAAAAAAAAAAAAAAAAAAAAAAAAAAAAGCCCTTCCCCACTAACCTTTGCTTTTTTTTGAACAAGGGACA
>NW_007380017.1:3985-6133 GCF_000475195.1 Diaphorina citri
CGGATACCACGTGTAATGTTGCTTAAAACTTCAGTGATTCATTGGGAACTGGCGCAATACTGTCGCCTTTAGGGTTTATAATGTACTCACTTGATTCTTTGGCTCCTTTCCGGAATGCATCGTACAATGTTTTCACATCATCATAGAGGGTAGAGAGGAATTTGCCTTCACTTGCTCCAGAGAAGAACTTGGATACCCTGACCACTTCTCGTCCCTGGAAAAATAAACAAAATGGATTGTCCAATTTATCTGAATCATGTCAATTTTTGTTTAGCTTATTCTTGGAGAAACGACGAGGACCAAACGTAACCAAGCTTGCGCAAAGTTTACGAACTTTGGTCACGTTGGTCAAGACCTTAAAATTTTCCTGCAGGTGACCGTAAAGCTCAAGTTAGTAAGAAGGTTAAGGACTTAGCTTTTTACTGTTTTACTTAGCTGCTGTTTTTCAATTTTCTTTAGAGGTGGAATTTCCCATAGGCTTAGGAAATCATAGACAGAGAGATATTAGGCATTAGGAAACAGTAAAGTACATTGACCTCCAATAAGGAAAAAGTCAGTGAAATTCCTTGTAGGCTAGACTAGATCCTGAATGCATCAATCAAAACACAATATCAAAAGCCCAAAGGAACACGTGTCAAAATCTTCATACAACGTGTCAGTCTTGTCAATTAATCTTCATAAAATAATTTTATACCTTGCATTCTGAATGAATTTTCCTGGGGTCTGAGGTGAATGACCTGACGGGCCTATAAGGACGACGAGGAAATTAATTCAAATATATGCCCGGTAGGATTAAATTAGTTTCAGATTGAGTTTCCTACCTACAATAGAATAGAATAGAATTATACCTTGTTTATCCTGCTGGGATAGGATTGAAAAGTCCCTTTACCCCGCTGTCTAAAACCAAGGTCTTATACTTGTACCTAATGTACATAATATTATCATCTCTATTTGTTCTCGACTTTGCGCACCACATGCAATGGTCAAAAATTTTGTACCTTCCCACGTGAGTTTTCCGTCCTCAGCTCCCGATCTATTCATAGCAATCGGATGAGCGGTTTGGCCAGGCATAAAGTTCGAACAAACACACACACAAACAAACAAATATTCATTTACGTATAGCTATTAGATTAGCTTACATACCGCTAAACCAAAGTATTAGATTAGCTAACCATTTTTAACCACCATTATATTAGCTTCAACATCATAACCTCCCACACTGCCTCCATTGTGAAGCTCGACAGCTCGACACAGACCTTACTGTCGGAACCCCCCTTAACAAAGTACTCTTTATGATAAAGGGGCAGATTATTTTACATTTTGGCACGACCCTCAGGTTCTAATGCTAACATGATGTCAACTCGGGATATCAAATAAAAAGTAATAAGTGGAAAATTCTTTTCGTCATTGTTGAAACGGGTCAGTTGCATGGAATTTCAACGTAGATAATAATCATGTTGTTGTTTTAGCGGCTTTAGCTTTCGCCGGATGGTGATAGCAGAATAGGTACCTAGTAATGATTTTATCCTCCGCCGGCCGTATAAGAAAATAGTTCATCCCTAAAGGGAATTCAGCTAAAAAGTTTCTTCCTTTGTGAGCATTTTTAAAATCTCAAGTGCCAATCTTCTAAAGCCATTTCTATCATTCTCTGGGCGAAGAAAAAGCCACGTACACAAGTAACGATTTTTTTGTTTGACTCGACTGCACGATCAGAGACTATGATAAAATTGATAAATCACTGGTGTGGACGAAAGGTGAATGAAGATCTAGGCAAGAAAAGTCAAACTGATGATGATCTGAACGTTGAGCTGATTGGTAAATGCTGAAGAAAAATGGAAACGGCCAAGCAAAAGAAGAAGATTGGTGTGGACGTTAAACTGTGCAAAAATTCTGGATTGCGTACCGGAGAAACCTGTGCAATTAATAGTTCCAAATCAAATCAAATCATGGTATCTTTGTGGTAAAGCAGAGAGCTTTCTCACAACTTTGTGGGTATCACAGTATTACAAGTCTTTCATTAACTCAATCATCATATTTATTATCGCTCGTCTCTTCGACTTGTAATGCCGCCACTGGTCGCTACTCGATTAAAGTAGCTACTCAATTCTCCTCACGAGGCTGAGTGCACCCCGAACTCCAAGCACAGAG